>NW_026895622.1:0-16781 GCF_033153095.1 Gastrolobium bilobum | reverse complement strand
AATTTCTGTTCACACTAGAGGATTCTTTCCGTTTTAATGTAAAAAAAACTTTTGAAAATTAGCTGAGGTGTCGCATTCTCCTTAAATCTCAGCTTTCTGTTCACACTAGAGGATGTCTTGAAAACTTATTTTCGATACAGCGAACAAAATATGTATGTTTGAATTTCTGTTCAACCTAGAGGATTCTTTCCGTTTTAATGTAAAAAAAACTTTTGAAAATTAGCTGAGGTGTCGCATTTTCCTTGAATCTCAGCTTTCTATTCACACTAGTGGATGTCTTGAAAACTTACTTATTTTCGATGTAGTGAACAAAATATGTATGTTTGAATTTCTGTTCACACTAGAGGATTCTTTCCGTTTTAATGTAGAAAAAAACTTTTGAAAATTAGCTGAGGTGTCGCATTCTCCATAAATCTCAGCTTTCTGTTCAACTAGAGGATGTTTGAAACTTACTTATTTTCTATATAGTGACCAAAATATGTATGTTTGAATTTCTGTTCACACTAGAGGATTCTTTCCGTTTTAATGTAAAAAAATCTTTTGAAAATAAGCTGAGGTGTCGCATTCTCCTTAAATCTCAGCTTTCTGTTCACACTAGAGGATGTCTTGAAAACTTACTTATTTTCGATATAGTGAACAAAATATGTATGTTTGATTTTCTGTTCACACTAGAGGATTCTTTCCGTTCTAATGTAAAAAAAACTTTTGAAAATTAGCTGAGGTGTCGCATTCTCCTTGAATCTCAGCTTTCTGTTCACACTAGAGGATGTCTTGAAAACTTACTTCTTTTCCATGTAATGAACAAAATATGCATGATTGAATTTCTGTTCACACTAGAGGATTCTTTCCGTTTTAATGTAAAAAAAACTTTTGAAAATTAGCTGAGGTGTGAGCATTCTCCTTAAATCTCAGCTTTCTGTTCACACTAGAGGATGTCTTGAAAACTTACTTATTTTCGATATAGTGAACAAAATATGTATGTTTGAATTTCTGTTCACCCTAGAGGATTCTTTCCGTTTTAATGTAAAAAAAACTTTTGAAAATTAGCTGAGGTGTCGCTTTCTCCTTAAATCTCAGCTTTCTGTTCACACTAGAGGATGTCTTGAAAACTTATTTTCGATACAGCGAACAAAATATGTATGTTTGAATTTCTGTTCAACCTATAGGATTCTTTCCGTTTTAATGTAAAAAAAACTTTTGAAAATTAGCTGAGGTGTCGCATTTTCCTTGAATCTCAGCTTTCTATTCACACTAGTGGATGTCTTGAAAACTTACTTATTTTCGATGTAGTGAACAAAATATGTATGTTTGAATTTCTGTTCACACTAGAGGATTCTTTCCGTTTTAATGTAAAAAAAACTTTTGAAAATTAGCTGAAGTGTCGCATTCTCCTTGAATCTCAGCTTTCTATTCACACTAGTGGATGTCTTGAAAACTTACTTATTTTCGATGTAGTGAACAAAATATGTATGTTTGAATTTCTGTTCACACTAGAGGATTCTTTCCATTTTAATGTAGAAAAAAACTTTTGAAAATTAGCTGAGGTGTCGCATTCTCCTTAAATCTCAGCTTTCTGTTCACGCTAGAGGAAATCTGGAAAACTTACTTCTTTTCGATATAGTGAACAAAATATGTATGTTTGAATTTCTGTTCACACTAGGGGATTCTTTCCGTTTTAATGTAAAAAAAAACTTTTGAAAATTAGCTGAGGTGTCGCTTTCTCCTTAAATCTCAGCTTTCTGTTCACACTAGAGGATGTCTTGAAAACTTACTTATTTTCGATACAGCGAACAAAATATGTATGTTTGAATTTCTGTTCAACCTAGAGGATTCTTTCCGTTTTAATGTAAAAAAAACTTTTGAAAATTAGCTGAGGTGTCGCATTCTCCTTGAATCTCAGCTTTCTGTTCACACTAGTGGATGTCATGAAAACTTACTTATTTTCGATGTAGTGAACAAAATATGTATGTTTGAATTTCTGTTCTCCCAAGAGGATTCTTTCCGTTTTAATGTAAAAAAAACTTTTGAAAATTAGCTGAGGTGTCGCATTCTCCTTAAGTCTCAGCTTTCTGTTCACGCTAGAGGATGTCTTGAAAACTTATTTCTTTTCGATATAGTGAACAAAATATGTATGTTTGAATTTCTGTTGACACTAGAGGATTCTTTCCGTTTTAATGTAAAAAAACACTTTTGAAAATTAGCTGAGGTGTCGCATTCTCCTTAAATCTCAGCTTTCTGTTCACACTAGAGGATGTCTTGAAAACTTACTTATTTTAGATACAGCGAACAAAATATGTATGTTTGAATTTCTTTTCACACTAGAGGATTCTTTCCGTTTTAATGTAAAAAAAACTTTTGAAAATTAGCTGAAGTGTCGCATTCTCGTTAAATCTCAGCTTTCTGTTCACCCTAGAGGATGTCTTGAAAACTTATTTTCGATACAGCGAACAAAATAGGTATGTTTGAATTTCTGTTCAACCTAGAGGATTCTTTCCGTTTTAATGTAAAAAAAACTTTTGAAAATTAGCTGAGGTGTCGCATTTTCCTTGAATCTCAGCTTTCTATTCACACTAGTGGATGTCTTGAAAACTTACTTATTTTCGATGTAGTGAACAAAATATGTATGTTTGAATTTCTGTTCACACTAGAGGATTCTTTCCATTTTAATGTAGAAAAAAACTTTTGAAAATTAGCTGAGGTGTCGCATTCTCCTTAAATCTCAGCTTTCTGTTCACGCTAGAGGAAATCTTGAAAACTTACTTCTTTTCGATATAGTGAACAAAATATGTATGTTTGAATTTCTGTTCACACTAGGGGATTCTTTCCGTTTTAATGTAAAAAAAACTTTTGAAAATTAGCTGAGGTGTCGCTTTCTCCTTAAATCTCAGCTTTCTGTTCACACTAGAGGATGTCTTGAAAACTTATTTTCGATACAGCGAACAAAATATGTATGTTTGAATTTCTGTTCAACCTAGAGGATTCTTTCCGTTTTAATGTAAAAAAAACTTTTGAAAATTAGCTGAGGTGTCGCATTCTCCTTGAATCTCAGCTTTCTGTTCACACTAGTGGATGTCTTGAAAACTTACTTATTTTCGATGTAGTGAACAAAATATGTATGTTTGAATTTCTGTTCTCCCAAGAGGATTCTTTCCGTTTTTATGTAAAAAAAACTTTTGAAAATTAGCTGAGGTGTCGCATTCTCCTTAAGTCTCAGCTTTCTGTTCACGCTAGAGGATGTCTTGAAAACTTATTTCTTTTCGATATAGTGAACAAAATATGTATGTTTGAATTTCTGTTGACACTAGAGGATTCTTTCCGTTTTAATGTAAAAAAAAACTTTTGAAAATTAGCTGAGGTGTCGCATTCTCCTTAAATCTCAGCTTTCTGTTCACACTAGAGGATGTCTTGAAAACTTACTTATTTTAGATACAGCGAACAAAATATGTATGTTTGAATTTCTTTTCACACTAGAGGATTCTTTCCGTTTTAATGTAAAAAAAACTTTTGAAAATTAGCTGAAGTGTCGCATTCTCGTTAAATCTCAGCTTTCTGTTCACCCTAGAGGATGTCTTGAAAACTTATTTTCGATACAGCGAACAAAATATGTATGTTTGAATTTCTGTTCAACCTAGAGGATTCTTTCCGTTTTAATGTAAAAAAAACTTTTGAAAATTAGCTGAGGTGTCGCTTTTTCCTTGAATCTCAGCTTTCTATTCACACTAGTGGATGTCTTGAAAACTTACTTATTTTCGATGTAGTGAACAAAATATGTATGTTTGAATTTCTGTTCACACTAGAGGATTCTTTCCGTTTTAATGTAGAAAAAAACTTTTGAAAATTAGCTGAGGTGTCGCATTCTCCATAAATCTCAGCTTTCTGTTCAACTAGAGGATGTTTGAAAACTTACTTATTTTCGATATAGTGAACAAAATATGTATGTTTGATTTTCTGTTCACACTAGAGGATTCTTTCCGTTCTAATGTAAAAAAAACTTTTGAAAATTAGCTGAGGTGTCGCATTCTCCTTGAATCTCAGCTTTCTGTTCACACTAGAGGATGTCTTGAAAACTTACTTCTTTTCCATGTAATGAACAAAATATGCATGATTGAATTTCTGTTCACACTAGAGGATTCTTTCCGTTTTAATGTAAAAAAAACTTTTGAAAATTAGCTGAGGTGTGAGCATTCTCCTTAAATCTCAGCTTTCTGTTCACACTAGAGGATGTCTTGAAAACTTACTTATTTTCGATATAGTGAACAAAATATGTATATTTGAATTTCTGTTCAACCTAGAGGATTCTTTCCGTTTTAATGTAAAAAAAACTTTTGAAAATTAGCTGAGGTGTCGCATTCTCCTTGAATCTCAGCTTTCGTTTCACACTAGTGGATGTCTTGAAAACTTACTTATTTTCGATGTAGTGAACAAAATATGTATGTTTGAATTTCTGTTCACCCAAGAGGATTCTTTCCGTTTTAATGTAAAAAAAACTTTTGAAAATTAGCTGAGGTGTCGCATTCTCCTTAAATCTCAGCTTTCTGTTCACGCTAAAGGATGTCTTGAAAACTTATTTCTTTTCGATATAGTGAACAAAATATGTATGTTTGAATTTCTTTTGACACTAGAGGATTCTTTCCGTTTTAATGTAAAAAAAACTTTTGAAAATTAGCTGTGGTGTCGCATTCTCCTTAAATCTCAGCTTTCTGTTCACACTAGAGGATGTCTTGAAAACTTACTTATTTTAGATACAGCGAACAAAATATGTATGTTTGAATTTCTTTTCACACTAGAGGATTCTTTCCGTTTTAATGTAAAAAAAACTTTTGAAAATTAGCTGAAGTGAATCTCAGCTTTCTGTTCACCCTAGAGGATGTCTTGAAAACTTATTTTCGATAGAGCGAACAAAATATGTATGTTTGAATTTCTGTTCAACCTAGAGGATTCTTTCCGTTTTAATGTAAAAAAAACTTTTGAAAATTAGCTGAGGTGTCGCATTTTCCTTGAATCTCAGCTTTCTATTCACACTAGTGGATGTCTTTAAAACTTACTTATTTTCGATGTAGTGAACAAAATATGTATGTTTGAATTTCTGTTCACACTAGAGGATTCTTTCCGTTTTAATGTAGAAAAAAACTTTTGAAAATTAGCTGAGGTGTCGCATTCTCCATAAATCTCAGCTTTCTGTTCAACTAGAGGATGTCTTGAAAACTTACTTATTTTTGATATAGTGAACAAAATATGTATGTTTGAATTTCTGTTCACACTAGAGGGTTCTTTGCGTTTTAAAGTAAAAAAAACTTTTGAAAATTAGCTGAGGTGTCGCATTCTCCTTAAATCTCAGCTTTCTGTTCACACTAGAGGATGTCTTGAAAACTTCTTTTCCATGTAATGAACAAAATATGCATGATTGAATTTCTGTTCACACTAGAGGATTCTTTCCGTTTTAATGTAAAAAAAACTTTTGAAAATTAGGTGAGGTGTGAGCATTCTCCTTAAATCTCAGCTTTCTGTTCACACTAGAGGATGTCTTGAAAACTTACTTATTTTCGATATAGTGAACAAAATATGTATGTTTGAATTTCTGTTCACCCTAGAGGATTCTTTCCATTTTAATGTAAAAAAAACTTTTGGAAATTAGCTGAGGTGTCGCATTCTTCTTAAATTTCAGATTTCTGTTCACACTAGAGGATGTCTTGAAAACTTACTTATTTTCGATATAGTGAACAAAATATGTATGTTTGAATTTCTGTTCACACTAGAGGATACTTTGCGTTTTAATGTAAAAAAAACTTTTGAAAATTAGCTGAGGTGTCGCATTCTCCTTAAATCTCAGCTTTCTGTTCACACTAGAATATGTCTTGAAAACTTACTTCTTTTCCATGTAATGAACAAAATATGCATGATTGAATTTCTGTTCACACTAGAGGATTCTTTCCGTTTTAATGTAAAAAAAACTTTTGAAAATTAGCTGAGGTGTGAGCATTCTCCTTAAATCTCAGCTTTCTGTTCACACTAGAGGATGTCTTGAAAACTTACTTATTTTCGATATAGTGAACAAAATATGTATGTTTGAATTTCTGTTCACCCTAGAGGATTCTTTCCGTTTTAATGTAAAAAAAACTTTTGAAAATTAGCTGTGGTGTCGCATTCTCCTTAAATCTCAGCTTTCTGTTCACACTAGAGGATGTCTTGAAAACTTACTTATTTTAGATACAGCGAACAAAATATGTATGTTTGAATTTCTTTTCACACTAGAGGATTCTTTCCGTTTTAATGTAAAAAAAACTTTTGAAAATTAGGTGAGGTGTGAGCATTCTCCTTAAATCTCAGCTTTCTGTTCACACTAGAGGATGTCTTGAAAACTTACTTATTTTCGATATAGTGAACAAAATATGTATGTTTGAATTTCTGTTCACCCTAGAGGATTCTTTCCATTTTAATGTAAAAAAAACTTTTGGAAATTAGCTGAGGTGTCGCATTCTTCTTAAATTTCAGATTTCTGTTCACACTAGAGGATGTCTTGAAAACTTACTTATTTTCGATATAGTGAACAAAATATGTATGTTTGAATTTCTGTTCACACTAGAGGATACTTTGCGTTTTAATGTAAAAAAAACTTTTGAAAATTAGCTGAGGTGTCGCATTCTCCTTAAATCTCAGCTTTCTGTTCACACTAGAATATGTCTTGAAAACTTACTTCTTTTCCATGTAATGAACAAAATATGCATGATTGAATTTCTGTTCACACTAGAGGATTCTTTCCGTTTTAATGTAAAAAAAACTTTTGAAAATTAGCTGAGGTGTCGCATTTTCCTTGAATCTCAGCTTTCTGTTCACACTAGTGGATGTCTTGAAAACTTACTTATTTTCGATGTAGTGAACAAAATATGTATGTTTGAATTTCTGTTCACCCAAGAGGATTCTTTCCGTTTTAATGTAAAAAAAACTTTTGAAAATTAGCTGAGGTGTCGCATTCTCCTTAAATCTCAGCTTTCTGTTCACGCTAAAGGATGTCTTGAAAACTTATTTCTTTTCGATATAGTGAACAAAATATGTATGTTTGAATTTCTTTTGACACTAGAGGATTCTTTCCGTTTTAATGTAAAAAAAACTTTTGAAAATTAGCTGTGGTGTCGCATTCTCCTTAAATCTCAGCTTTCTGTTCACACTAGAGGATGTCTTGAAAACTTACTTATTTTAGATACAGCGAACAAAATATGTATGTTTGAATTTCTTTTCACACTAGAGGATTCTTTCCGTTTTAATGTAAAAAAAACTTTTGAAAATTAGCTGAAGTGAATCTCAGCTTTCTGTTCACCCTAGAGGATGTCTTGAAAACTTATTTTCGATAGAGCGAACAAAATATGTATGTTTGAATTTCTGTTCAACCTAGAGGATTCTTTCCGTTTTAATGTAAAAAAAACTTTTGAAAATTAGCTGAGGTGTCGCATTTTCCTTGAATCTCAGCTTTCTATTCACACTAGTGGATGTCTTTAAAACTTACTTATTTTCGATGTAGTGAACAAAATATGTATGTTTGAATTTCTGTTCACACTAGAGGATTCTTTCCGTTTTAATGTAGAAAAAAACTTTTGAAAATTAGCTGAGGTGTCGCATTCTCCATAAATCTCAGCTTTCTGTTCAACTAGAGGATGTCTTGAAAACTTACTTATTTTTGATATAGTGAACAAAATATGTATGTTTGAATTTCTGTTCACACTAGAGGGTTCTTTGCGTTTTAAAGTAAAAAAAACTTTTGAAAATTAGCTGAGGTGTCGCATTCTCCTTAAATCTCAGCTTTCTGTTCACACTAGAGGATGTCTTGAAAACTTACTTCTTTTCCATGTAATGAACAAAATATGCATGATTGAATTTCTGTTCACACTAGAGGATTCTTTCCGTTTTAATGTAAAAAAAACTTTTGAAAATTAGGTGAGGTGTGAGCATTCTCCTTAAATCTCAGCTTTCTGTTCACACTAGAGGATGTCTTGAAAACTTACTTATTTTCGATATAGTGAACAAAATATGTATGTTTGAATTTCTGTTCACACTAGAGGATACTTTGCGTTTTAATGTAAAAAAAACTTTTGAAAATTAGCTGAGGTGTCGCATTCTCCTTAAATCTCAGCTTTCTGTTCACACTAGAATATGTCTTGAAAACTTACTTCTTTTCCATGTAATGAACAAAATATGCATGATTGAATTTCTGTTCACACTAGAGGATTCTTTCCGTTTTAATGTAAAAAAAACTTTTGAAAATTAGCTGAGGTGTGAGCATTCTCCTTAAATCTCAGCTTTCTGTTCACACTAGAGGATGTCTTGAAAACTTACTTATTTTCGATATAGTGAACAAAATATGTATGTTTGAATTTCTGTTCACCCTAGAGGATTCTTTCCGTTTTAATGTAAAAAAAACTTTTGAAAATTAGCTGTGGTGTCGCATTCTCCTTAAATCTCAGCTTTCTGTTCACACTAGAGGATGTCTTGAAAACTTACTTATTTTAGATACAGCGAACAAAATATGTATGTTTGAATTTCTTTTCACACTAGAGGATTCTTTCCGTTTTAATGTAAAAAAAACTTTTGAAAATTAGCTGAAGTGAATCTCAGCTTTCTGTTCACCCTAGAGGATGTCTTGAAAACTTATTTTCGATAGAGCGAACAAAATATGTATGTTTGAATTTCTGTTCAACCTAGAGGATTCTTTCCGTTTTAATGTAAAAAAAACTTTTGAAAATTAGCTGAGGTGTCGCATTTTCCTTGAATCTCAGCTTTCTATTCACACTAGTGGATGTCTTTAAAACTTACTTATTTTCGATGTAGTGAACAAAATATGTATGTTTGAATTTCTGTTCACACTAGAGGATTCTTTCCGTTTTAATGTAGAAAAAAACTTTTGAAAATTAGCTGAGGTGTCGCATTCTCCATAAATCTCAGCTTTCTGTTCAACTAGAGGATGTCTTGAAAACTTACTTATTTTTGATATAGTGAACAAAATATGTATGTTTGAATTTCTGTTCACACTAGAGGGTTCTTTGCGTTTTAAAGTAAAAAAAACTTTTGAAAATTAGCTGAGGTGTCGCATTCTCCTTAAATCTCAGCTTTCTGTTCACACTAGAGGATGTCTTGAAAACTTACTTCTTTTCCATGTAATGAACAAAATATGCATGATTGAATTTCTGTTCACACTAGAGGATTCTTTCCGTTTTAATGTAAAAAAAACTTTTGAAAATTAGGTGAGGTGTGAGCATTCTCCTTAAATCTCAGCTTTCTGTTCACACTAGAGGATGTCTTGAAAACTTACTTATTTTCGATATAGTGAACAAAATATGTATGTTTGAATTTCTGTTCACCCTAGAGGATTCTTTCCATTTTAATGTAAAAAAAACTTTTGGAAATTAGCTGAGGTGTCGCATTCTTCTTAAATTTCAGATTTCTGTTCACACTAGAGGATGTCTTGAAAACTTACTTATTTTCGATATAGTGAACAAAATATGTATGTTTGAATTTCTGTTCACACTAGAGGATACTTTGCGTTTTAATGTAAAAAAAACTTTTGAAAATTAGCTGAGGTGTCGCATTCTCCTTAAATCTCAGCTTTCTGTTCACACTAGAATATGTCTTGAAAACTTACTTCTTTTCCATGTAATGAACAAAATATGCATGATTGAATTTCTGTTCACACTAGAGGATTCTTTCCGTTTTAATGTAAAAAAAACTTTTGAAAATTAGCTGAGGTGTGAGCATTCTCCTTAAATCTCAGCTTTCTGTTCACACTAGAGGATGTCTTGAAAACTTACTTATTTTCGATATAGTGAACAAAATATGTATGTTTGAATTTCTGTTCACCCTAGAGGATTCTTTCCGTTTTAATGTAAAAAAAACTTTTGAAAATTAGCTGAGGTGTCGCTTTCTCCTTAAATCTCAGCTTTCTGTTCACACTAGAGGATGTCTTGAAAACTTATTTTCGATACAGCGAACAAAATATGTATGTTTGAATTTCTGTTCAACCTAGAGGATTCTTTCCGTTTTAATGTAAAAAAAACTTTTGAAAATTAGCTGAGGTGTCGCATTCTCCTTGAATCTCAGCTTTCTGTTCACACTAGTGGATGTCTTGAAAACTTACTTATTTTCGATGTAGTGAACAAAATATGTATGTTTGAATTTCTGTTCACCCAAGAGGATTCTTTCCGTTTTAATGTAAAAAAAACTTTTGAAAATTAGCTGAGGTGTCGCATTCTCCTTAAATCTCAGCTTTCTGTTCACGCTAGAGGATGTCTTGAAAACTTATTTCTTTTCGATATAGTGAACAAAATATGTATGTTTGAATTTCTGTTGACACTAGAGGATTCTTTCCGTTTTAATGTAAAAAAAACTTTTGAAAATTAGCTGAGGTGTCGCATTCTCCTTAAATCTCAGCTTTCTGTTCACACTAGAGGATGTCTTGAAAACTTACTTATTTTAGATACAGCGAACAAAATATGTATGTTTGAATTTCTGTTCACACTAGAGGATTCTTTGCGTTTTAATGTAAAAAAAACTTTTGAAAATTAGCTGAGGTGTCGCATTCTCCTGGAATCTCAGCTTTCTGTTCACACTAGAGGATGTCTTGAAAACTTACTTCTTTTCCATGTAATGAACAAAATATGCATGATTGAACTTCTGTTCACACTAGAGGATTCTTTCCGTTTTAATGTAAAAAAAACTTTTGAAAATTAGGTGAGGTGTGAGCATTCTCCTTAAATCTCAGCTTTCTGTTCACACTAGAGGATGTCTTGAAAACTTACTTATTTTTGATATAGTGAACAAAATATGTATGTTTGAATTTCTGTTCACCCTAGAGGATTCTTTCCATTTTAATGTAAAAAAAACTTTTGAAAATTAGCTGAGGTGTCGCATTCTTCTTAAATTTCAGATTTCTGTTCACACTAGAGGATGTCTTGAAAACTTACTTATTTTCGATATAGTGAACAAAATATGTATGTTTGAATTTCTGTTCAAACTAGAGGATTCTTTCTGTTTAAATGTAAAAAAAAACTTTTGAAAATTAGCTGAAGTGTCGTATTCTCCTCAAATCTCAGCTTTCTGTTCACACTAGAGGATGTCTTGAAAACATACTTAATTTCGATATAGTAAACAAAATATGTATGTTTGAATTTCTGTTCACACTAAAGGATTCTTTCCGTTTTAATGTAAAATAAACTTTTGAAAATTAGCTGAGGTGTCGCATTCTCCTTAAATCTCAGCTTTCTGTTCACGCTAGAGGATGTCTTGAAAACTTATTTTCGATACAGCGAACAAAATATGTATGTTTGAATTTCTGTTCAACCTAGAGGATTCTTTCCGTTTTAATGTAAAAAAAACTTTTGAAAATTAGCTGAGGTGTCGCATTTTCCTTGAATCTCAGCTTTCTATTCACACTAGTGGATGTCTTGAAAACTTACTTATTTTCGATGTAGTGAACAAAATATGTATGTTTGAATTTCTGTTCACACTAGAGGATTCTTTCCGTTTTAATGTAAAAAAAACTTTTGAAAATTAGCTGAGGTGTCGCTTTCTCCTTAAATCTCAGCTTTCTGTTCACACTAGAGGATGTCTTGAAAACTTATTTTCGATACAGCGAACAAAATATGTATGTTTGAATTTCTGTTCAACCTAGAGGATTCTTTCCGTTTTAATGTAAAAAAAACTTTTGAAAATTAGCTGAGGTGTCGCATTTTCCACTTGTCTTGAATCTCAGCTTTCTGTTCACACTAGAGGATGTCTTGAAAACTTACTTATTTTCGATATAGTGAACAAAATATGTATGTTTGAATTTCTGTTCACACTAGAGGATTCTTTCCGTTTTAATGTAAAAAAAACTTTTGAAAATAAGCTGAGGTGTCGCATTCTCCTTAAATCTCAGCTTTCTGTTCACACTAGAATATGTCTTGAAAACTTACTTCTTTTCCATGTAATGAACAAAATATGCATGATTGAATTTCTGTTCACACTAGAGGATTCTTTCCGTTTTAATGTAAAAAAAACTTTTGAAAATTAGCTGAGGTGTGAGCATTCTCCTTAAATCTCAGCTTTCTGTTCACACTAGAGGATGTCTTGAAAACTTACTTATTTTTGATATAGTGAACAAAATATGTATGTTTGAATTTCTGTTCACCCTAGAGGATTCTTTCCATTTTAATGTAAAAAAAACTTTTGAAAATTAGCTGAGGTGTCGCATTCTTCTTAAATTTCAGATTTCTGTTCACACTAGAGGATGTCTTGAAAACTTACTTATTTTCGATATAGTGAACAAAATATGTATGTTTGAATTTCTGTTCAAACTAGAGGATTCTTTCTGTTTAAATGTAAAAAAAAACTTTTGAAAATTAGATGAAGTGTCGTATTCTCCTCAAATCTCAGCTTTCTGTTCACACTAGAGGATGTCTTGAAAACATACTTAATTTCGATATAGTAAACAAAATATGTATGTTTGAATTTCTGTTCACACTAAAGGATTCTTTCCGTTTTAATGTAAAATAAACTTTTGAAAATTAGCTGAGGTGTCGCATTCTCCTTAAATCTCAGCTTTCTGTTCACGCTAGAGGATGTCTTGAAAACTTATTTTCGATACAGCGAACAAAATATGTATGTTTGAATTTCTGTTCAACCTAGAGGATTCTTTCCGTTTTAATGTAAAAAAAACTTTTGAAAATTAGCTGAGGTGTCGCATTTTCCTTGAATCTCAGCTTTCTATTCACACTAGTGGATGTCTTGAAAACTTACTTATTTTCGATGTAGTGAACAAAATATGTATGTTTGAATTTCTGTTCACACTAGAGGATTCTTTCCGTTTTAATGTAAAAAAAACTTTTGAAAATTAGCTGAGGTGTCGCTTTCTCCTTAAATCTCAGCTTTCTGTTCACACTAGAGGATGTCTTGAAAACTTATTTTCGATACAGCGAACAAAATATGTATGTTTGAATTTCTGTTCAACCTAGAGGATTCTTTCCGTTTTAATGTAAAAAAAACTTTTGAAAATTAGCTGAGGTGTCGCATTTTCCTTGAATCTCAGCTTTCTATTCACACTAGTGGATGTCTTGAAAACTTACTTATTTTCGATGTAGTGAACAAAATATGTATGTTTGAATTTCTGTTCACCCAAGAGGATTCTTTCCGTTTTAATGTAAAAAAAACTTTTGAAAATTAGCTGAGGTGTCGCATTCTCCTTAAATCTCAGCTTTCTGTTCACGCTAGAGGATGTCTTGAAAACTTATTTCTTTTCGATATAGTGAACAAAATATGTATGTTTGAATTTCTGTTCACACTAGAGGATTCTTTCCGTTTTAATATGAAAAAAAACTTTTGAAAATTAGCTGAGGTGTCGCATTCTCCTTAAATCTCAGCTTTCTGTTTACACTAGAGGATGTCTTGAAAACTTACTTATTTTAGATACAGCGAACAAACTATGTATGTTTGAATTTCTTTTCACACTAGAGGATTCTTTCCGTTTTAATGTAAAAAAAACTTTTGAAAATTAGCTGAAGTGTCGCATTCTCCTGAAATCTCAGCTTTCTGTTCACACTAGAGGATGTCTTGAAAACTTACTTATTTTCGATATAGTGAACAAAATATGTATGTTTGATTTTCTGTTCACACTAGAGGATTCTTTCTGTTCTAATGTAAAAAAACTTTTGAAAATTTGCTGAGGTGTCGCATTCACCTTAAATCTCAGCTTTCTGTTCACACTAGAGGATGTCTTGAAATCTTACTTATTTTTGATATAGTGAACAAAATATGTATGTTTGAATTTTTGTTCAAACTAGAGGATTCTTTCTGTTTAAATGTAAAAAAAACTTTTGAAAATTAGCTGAAGTGTCGTATTCTCCTCAAATCTCAGCTTTCTGTTCACACTAGAGGATGTCTTGAAAACATACTTAATTTCGATATAGTAAACAAAATATGTATGTTTGAATTTCTGTTCACACTAAAGGATTCTTTCCGTTTTAATGTAAAATAAACTTTTGAAAATTAGCTGAGGTGTCGCATTCTCCTTAAATCTCAGCTTTCTGTTCACGCTAGAGGATGTCTTGAAAACTTACTTCTTTTCGATATAGTGAACAAAATATGTATGTTTGAATTTCTGTTCACACTAGAGGATTCTTTCCGTTTTAATGTAAAAAAAACTTTTGAAAATTAGCTGAGGTGTCGCTTTCTCCTTAAATCTCAGCTTTCTGTTCACACTAGAGGATGTCTTGAAAACTTATTTTCGATACAGCGAACAAAATATGTATGTTTGAATTTCTGTTCAACCTAGAGGATTCTTTCCGTTTTAATGTAAAAAAAACTTTTGAAAATTAGCTGAGGTGTCGCATTTTCCTTGAATCTCAGCTTTCTATTCACACTAGTGGATGTCTTGAAAACTTACTTATTTTCGACGTAGTGAACAAAATATGTATGTTTGAATTTCTGTTCACCGAAGAGGATTCTTTCCGTTTTAATGTAAAAAAAATTTTGAAAATTAGCTGAGGTGTCGCATTCTCCTTAAATCTCAGCTTTCTGTTCACGCTAGAGGATGTCTTGAAAACTTATTTCTTTTCGATATAGTGAACAAAATATGTATGTTTGAATTTCTGTTCACACTAGAGGATTCTTTCCGTTTTAATGTAAAAAAAAACTTTTGAAAATTAGCTGAGGTGTCGCATTCTCCTTAAATCTCAGCTTTCTGTTTACACTAGAGGATGTCTTGGAAACTTACTTATTTTAGATACAGCGAACAAACTATGTTGAATTTCTTTTCACACTAGAGGATTCTTTCCGTTTTAATGTAAAAAAAACTTTTGAAAATTAGCTGAAGTGTCGCATTCTCCTGAAATCTCAGCTTTCTGTTCACACTAGAGGATGTCTTGAAAACTTACTTATTTTCGATATAGTGAACAAAATATGTATGTTTGATTTTCTGTTCACACTAGAGGATTCTTTCCGTTCTAATGTAAAAAAACTTTTGAAAATTTGCTGAGGTGTCGCATTCACCTTAAATCTCAGCTTTCTGTTCACACTAGAGGATGTCTTGAAATCTTACTTATTTTCGATATAGTGAACAAAATATGTATGTTTGAATTTCTGTTCACACAAGAGGCTTCTTTCCGTTTTAATGTAAAAAAAACTTTTGAAAATTAGCTGAGGTGTCGCATTCTCCATAAATCTCAGCTTTCTGTTCAACTAGAGGATGTCTTGAAACTTACTTATTTTCTATATAGTGACCAAAATACGTATGTTTGAATTTCTGTTCACACTAGAGGATTCTTTCCGTTTTAATGTAAAAAATTCTTTTGAAAATAAGCTGAGGTGTCGCATTCTCCTTAAATCTCAGCTTTCTGTTCACCCTAGAGGATGTCTTGAAAACTTACTTATTTTCGATATAGTGAACAAAATATGTTTGTTTGAATTTCTGTTCACACTAGAGGATTCTTTGCGTTTTAATGTAAAAAAAACTTTTGAAAATTAGCTGAGGTGTCGCATTCTCCTTAAATCTCAGCTTTCTGTTCACACTAGAGGATGTCTTGAAAACTTACTTCTTTTCCATGTAATGAACAAAATATGCATGATTGAATTTCTGTTCACACTAGAGGATTCTTTCCGTTTTAATGTAAAAAAAACTTTTGAAAATTAGCTGAGGTGTGAGCATTCTCCTTAAATCTCAGCTTTCTGTTCATACTAGAGGATGTCTTGAAAACTTACTTATTTTCGATATAGTGAACAAAATATGTATGTTTGAATTTCTGTTCACCCTAGAGGATTCTTTCCATTTTAATGTAAAATAAACTTTTGAAAATTAGCTGAGGTGTCGCATTCTCCTTAAATCTCAGCTTTCTGTTCACGCTAGAGGATGTCTTGAAAACTTACTTCTTTTCGATATAGTGAACAAAATATGTATGTTTGAATTTCTGTTCACACTAGAGGATTCTTTCCGTTTTAATGTAAAAAAAACTTTTGAAAATTAGCTGAGGTGTCGCTTTCTCCTTAAATCTCAGCTTTCTGTTCACACTAGACGATGTCTTGAAAACTTATTTTCGATACAGCGAACAAAATATGTATGTTTGAATTTCTGTTCAACCTAGAGGATTCTTTCCGTTTTAATGTAAAAAAAACTTTTGAAAATTAGCTGAGGTGTCGCATTTTCCTTAAATCTCAGCTTTCTGTTCACGCTAGAGGATGTCTTGAAAACTTACTTATTTTCGATATAGTGAACAAAATATAAATGTTTGAATTTCTGTTCACCCTAGAGGATTCTTTCCGTTTTAATGTAAAAAAAACTTTTGAAAATTAGCTGAGGTGTCACATTCTCCTTAAATCTCAGCTTTCTGTTTACACTAGAGGATGTCTTGGAAACTTACTTATTTTAGATACAGCGAACAAACTATGTATGTTTGAATTTCTTTTCACACTAGAGGATTCTTTCCGTTTTAATGTAAAAAAAACTTTTGAAAATTAGCTGAAGTGTCGCATTCTCCTGAAATCTCAGCTTTCTGTTCACACTAGAGGATGTCTTGAAAACTTACTTATTTTCGATATAGTGAACAAAATATGTATGTTTGATTTTCTGTTCACACTAGAGGATTCTTTCCGTTCTAATGTAAAAAAACTTTTGAAAATTTGCTGAGGTGTCGCATTCACCTTAAATCTCAGCTTTCTGTTCACACTAGAGGATGTCTTGAAATCTTACTTATTTTCGATATAGTGAACAAAATATGTATGTTTGAATTTCTGTTCACACAAGAGGCTTATTTCCGTTTTAATGTAAA
>NW_026895621.1:0-16757 GCF_033153095.1 Gastrolobium bilobum | reverse complement strand
TGAAATTTTACCTCCCCTAATTACTTGACCTTTGTGGAGCTTACCTCAATTTCTTTGTTTTATTTTTCAACACATCAGTAATTCAATCTCAATTAAGGTAAGTCACATGGATATAGGCTAAGCCATCAATCAGGAATTATGAACAAAAAGGCTCAGGCTCAAAGGGGTTAGCAATGGAAAAATTTCATACAGGTGAGTTATTTTTGGCCAATAACTAACAAGAACAAAATGTCTTTATCATATCAACCAATGCATGCATCTCAGAGAAATAGAGCAAGTTTTAGAATGCTATCACAATGAGGTCTCTCAGAATAAAATAAGTGTTTAAGCACAAAACCTCACCAGCTATGATGTCAAGCTAGACTTCCAAAAGAAACATCAGGCATCATTAATCATTCAAACACAAAATTCAGACAAACGAGCAATCATGAAGTCTACTCATGCCCATACAATATCATGCCAGAAGTTCATACAAAACATGTTTCCTAGGATGAATCAGGCAAGTAAACTAGGGAAAGCATATCTAAACCTAGGACTTACTCAGAAAACATGTTCAATTTTTTTTTAATATGTATATCACACAAAATAACTATAAAAATTACTAAGAAAATTAAAAGAGTTAGAGTATCTCCCCTGATAGAAGAATTGCAGTTCTCAGGTGCAAGCCTGCCTACCATTCCCAGATTTAGAGAATTGATGTCCTCAGCAATAATCAAACCACGAGAAAGAAGAAAAACCTGCACAATAGAACAAATAGTGGCATATAGAAGAAACTATAATGCGCATAATAAAACATCAGAGAGAAATAAACCAACACAAAATAAAAAAAATAAAAATAAAATAGGAAACTGAAAAATAAACTAATATACAAAATTTCCGTCATCAAAGAGATATGATTATCTCTCCATGTCATCCCCCTCAGCAGCGTGGGATGATTCAGCAAATGGAGGATCTGGTGGTGCTGGATGCCTTGGTGTATGAGACCATCATTCCCAGATTTGTTCCAAACCATGAATCCATGTGAGGAACTCTTTGAAGCTTTGGTTTTTCCGAGAGATAGAGTCTCGGTGTCTCTTGTCAAATTTCAGCTCCTGATGTCTCTTCCAACTCGTATCAAAGAGTTTCACCACTTCCTTTCTCAGTACCTTCTTCTATATAGGATGACGCCTCCCTTGGGTTTTTCTCCCATGTTTGTCATCATCTTCATTGAGAATTTTGTTGGTATGGGAAAAAGGATCTTTATTTTTCAATTCAGTTTCCTCTTCCTTCAGTGCTTCAATCACCGCCTCCTTATTACCCAAGAAGACATTTTTCTGAGGTTGAGGAAGCTCCTTCAATTCCACCTTCATGGCACCATCTTCCTTGGCATCATCTGCTACACTTTGTTTTCCTTTACTTTAAGACTAAAACAATCATCTTTGTGAGAAGACTGTTTTTGAGAATCAAAGACGTTGATGGTAACGGTCTCATCATTCATCCTTAGCTCAAGCTTTCTGTTTTCAACATCAATCAATGCTCGAGCAGTGGCCAAGAAAGGTCTACCCAGCAAAAGAGGCATCTCAGCTCCCCCTTCCATGTCCAACACTACAAAATCAGCAGGAAAGATGAACTTGTCTACCTTTACAAGAACATCTTCAATAATACCATTAGGCTTCCTCAAAGACTTATCAGCAAGTTGAAGAGATGCCAAAGTGGGCTTTAACTCGGTGATACCCAAGGATTTACAAACAGAAAGGGGCATCAAATTAATGCTAGCCCCAAGATCGCATAATGCTCTGCCAATTTTTGTGTCCCTAATTTCAATAGAAATTTTGAAACTCCCTAGATCACTGAGTTTGGGCGGAAACTTCTTCTGTATGATGGCACTACACTCCTCAGTGAGTGTTACAGTTTGACATTCCTGCAGCTTATGCTTTTTTGATAACAAGTCCTTCATGAACTTGGCATAATTAGGCATACAAGCCAAGGCTTCAGCAAATGGAAGATTGATATGAAGCTTTTTGAATATATCAAGGAACCTAGCATACTATTGCTTCTGAGCATCCTTCTTGAACCTTTCAGGATAGGGTGCCATGGCTCTCACATATTCAGGACTCAGCTCAAACTTCTTCTTTTCAACTGGCTTCTCCACTTCAGCAGGTTTTTCAATTTCTTTTTCTTTTGCGGGCTCACCTGCAGTGTCTAGCTTCTTCTCCGCTTCCACATTTATGCTCAGCTTTTCTGGAGCAGCCACCACTTTGCCACTTCTAGTTGTGACAAACATACAATCTTCCTTGGGATTTATAACAGTGTTACTAGGGAAATTACCTGGAGTTCTATCAGGAACTTGCTTGGCCAGCTGGCCAATTTGATTCTCCAGATTTCTGATCGAAGCACTTATGTTTCTGGTATTAGCCCTGGTTTCTTCCATGAAAGCATTTGTGTTTTTGGTATTGGCTCTAGTCTCCTCCATAAAAGCATTGGAGTGTGGAATAGGAGGAGGTTGCAGAAAGTTGTTTGAGCTATAATCAAGACCACCTCCTTGACCTCTCCTCTCAAAATTATTTTTGCCAGGAGAACTCTGATTTCTTTGAAAATTTTGTTGGGGCTTCTGCTCATACCAAACCCTATTCACTTGCAACTGCTGTGGATTATCACCCATTAGAGTGGGACACTCATTAGACTCATGAGCTTCCTTACAGTATTCGTACATCACAGAAGTTGATTGAACCTTGGACACTTGCATTTTCTCAAACTTCTCATTCAAGCTGTCAAACTTTTTGGACAACAGCTTTTGTTCAGCAAGCATAGCATCATTGCTTTCCAGCTTTATTACTCCTTTTCTTGCCTGAACTGGGAAGCTCTCATTCTCATTTCTTGCAAGTTTCTTGATCAAGTCAATGGCTTTCTCAGATGTACTCTGCCGAATAGAACCCCCAGCTGCACTATTTATCACCAATCTTGTGTCAGGAGTGATGCCATTAAAGAAAATTGCTACCTTTCTATCATCATCTCCCTCATAGTACGGACACTTCCGGATAAGTTCTTAGAATCTCTTCCAGGTTGCACACGGCGATTCTCCTTCAAACTGACGGAAGTTTGTGATCTCATTTACCAGCTGGTTGTATTTCTCCATAGAAAAGAACTCGACAAAGAACTTTGTGGACAAGTCTTCCCATGTCATGATACTATTAGCTGGCTGCCTCTCTATCCATCTGAGAGCTTTTCCCTTAACAGCAAAAGGGAATAATCGCAGCCTGATAGCATCGGCAGACACTCCATTGTGCTTGGTAGTGTCACAGATCATCAGAAATCGATCTATGAACTCATGAGGATCTTCCTCCTCAACACCAGAAAACTGAACCTTTTCCACCAAAGTAATCAGAGATGGCTTCAGCTCAAAATTGTTTGCCTCCACCGTCGGCCTGATTATACTTGAATTTGGCCTATTGAACACCGGAGTCATAATGGTGTCCAACAATCTTGGAGGTGGGTTGTTTGCATTGTTGTTACCCGCCATTTCTTGTATTGGTTGTACAAGTATGTTCTTGAATTCTTCCCAAATTATCTGCTTGGCAACTTTCCTCAGTCTCCTCTCAGTTCTTGCAATTTCAGAATCAATCACAAAATCTGTAGGAGCAAGTCTACCTCGCATAAACTCAGAAAACAAAATAATTAGTAGTACTTGCAAACACAAAACAAGATAGAACAAAATAAAATAAAATAAATAAAAATAAAAATCCAATCTCAAAGATCAACGGTTATTTGTAATATTGGAATTAGCAATCCCCGGCAACGGCGCCAAAAACTTGATGCTCTCCGGCAAGTATACCGATCGCATAAGTAATATAATGAGTAAGTAGAGTATCGTCTCCACAGGGATTGTAAACCAAGTACTACAATAACCAGTCCCCTTAAGTTGGAAAACTCGGTTTGTTGTTTGGAAAATTGTGAATTGAATTTGAGTAACAATATGAAATAAAGACTTGTTTTTATATTTTTATTTAAGAGAAATAAAACAATAACAATGAGAATTGATTTAAAAAATATGAGAAAAGTATTGTAGGTAGAGCGCACTCACCTTATGATCCTCACTTCTTACTTTGGATTGATTTACAACATTAATTTATAAAATTACTCGAATAAATTATTATCTAAAATAATTAGTTAAATCTCAATCCCTTGGCAATTTAACCCTTTAATCCCCAATTGGAATCCTAATCCCTTAGCAACCCCTCATGAAAATTAAGCGATGAACTCTATAATTTAGGCATCCGCAATTCAATACACATCTATTCTAGCATGCATATGAACCGTTATCCTACCCCCTTTCAGGATGAAAACCCCAATATCCCTATCTAGGGTTCTAACCCTCAGACTATTATCAACAATTAGAGTGATCAATTCTAATAAAGAAAATAATATCAAATACAAACAAGGTAGAGATAAAGATAATTATATAAACGAGCAATTATAAATCAATCCGCGTAACAAGGGTTCACATAGGGTTTGTGACCCTAACTACAATAAAAGAAAACTAGCCAAGCATAATCATGGCTAAAAATAATCCAATATTCCAAAGCATAAAATTAAGAAGAAAAGAGAAGAAGAACTTGATCCCAGGAATCCCCTCAGAGCTCTGTCGTTGTCTCTCTTCAGAAGAATAGGTCTGAATACCTAATTCTGTAAAAAGGATCCTATTTATATGACTTTTTTCCTTCTTCCAAAAATACCCTTCGAGATAACACGGTATAATTTCCCGCAAATCGGCGCCAGTTGGCGCCGGTGTGGTGCTACTTCGCGCCGTGCTTCTGAAAAGTTGGAACACTTCCTCGTAACCTGGCGCCAAGTGGCGCCATTCTCCTTTAATATTGGCGCCAAGTGGCGCCACCATCATTAACTTTTTGGGCGCTGATGGCGCCATTCCTCTTCATCTTTGGGCGCCTAGTGGCGCCATGTTCTTCATGATTGGGCGCCTAGTGGCGCCATGCACAAGGCCTCCGCTGCAAAGTTCGCAATCTGGCGCGGGTTTGCGCCAGTGTGGTGCCAACTTGCGCCAAATCTCTGGCATTTGTATGTGATACATTTGTGCGTGTGGAGTCGCGTCAACAGGCTTTTTATAATTTGTAATTTTCACTCCTCTTTTTCCTGTAAAAACACAACCAAAAGGTGAATATTATTGACATAGAAAGAATCAATATAAATAGCAAATATGTATTTAAATTGCTCTCTTATGACTCAATTCTTATCAATTTTAACATGGAAAAACCACACTTGCCAGATGCACATCACATAGATTCCCGAGTCCCTGTAAATGTTATAACACCTCACAATTATAAATTAAGTAATTAATACATTAAGTGAATAATTAAGTGGTGGATTAGTGAAAATCCTAAAGATTAGGCCAAAATATAAAGAAAGGGCAAAACGGTAAATTGCCACCACACAACCCTAGGAAGATAAAAATTGAGTAGAAGGTCTCAGATGGTAAAAATAACCTTGGAAATGGATTCAGAACGAAAAAATGAGTGGATAGGCAAGTTTCAGAAAAATCAGTGAATAATATTTTTCGCGGGTAAAAATCCTGCGGTATGATTGCACCGTAAAACGTGCCGATTAAGTTTTGAGCTCTAGGTTTCAAATTTGAGTTATAAATGGTTTATTGAGTTAGGAAATATGATTTTTGATAAAATCTGATGGAATTAAGTCAGTTTGGGGAAGCGTGCCAACGGCGCGCGCAATAGCTTAAAACAGTGTTTTTTCCTAATGACTGGAAAACTCCGGATTCATCTGATCAAGTATAATTAAGGGAGAATGGTTAATGTTAAAAATTACAGTTTCTAAATAGTTTTTGAATTTATGGACGTTTAGTGGAATCGGAGGGGAATTCAAATGAGTTTGAAATCGCGTGAGGTGGCGTTGGGACCCACCCCACTTAAACCACTTAAGCCACATCACCCTACCACTATTCACCATCACTTTACCTTCCCTTTTTCTTGCCAAAACCGTGACCCCCCTCCCCTTTTAGACATTTTAGGTTCAAATTTTCATTCCTTGATAAATCCTTCATTTCTCAACCGAATCGAGTGATTTTTGTGTTGAAATTTGTTGGAAACAACCTTTCAAACACATTGGTGGTATCCATTCACCTTGAAACCCTCTATTTGGTGAGATATTTGCCATTTACAGCCACGAAATTTTGGAGAAAAATGGATGTTCATGGAGCTTTTTGAGCTTCCATTGCTTGGAGGAGTCTTGGGGTAGCTTCTAGTCTTTGTTGTGAGTATGTTTCCATCCTATTTACATGGTTTAATTGTGATTGAATTTTTGGAAACCTAAAGCTTGATTTGATGATGTGTTGTGTTAGAGAGCTCAATTGGAAAATGTGTATTAGATGATAATGTGTTAGAGCTAGAAATGCGATGAAATTTATTGGTAAAAATATGAATTTATAACTTAGAAATTTTGAGGATTGTCATGACTTGGATTTTTGGAAATGTGTTAGGATTGATTAATGAGTTGTTGTATGATCGTATGATGATAAAATAGGATGATAGAAGGTGTGGAATGGTTGAAATTGATTGGAAACTCCTTGCAGTGTCATAAGACACAATTCGACCCTTTGAGGAAAAATGAGTGAATTGATGTTGAAAAATGATTTGAATGATGAATTGTGTAGTTATATGGTACTTAGATGGGTTGTGTGGTGGTTGGAAAGTGTTAGAATCAATGGAAAATAATAACTTGTATTTAGGGACATAAATGAACCTAGAGTGAATTATTTAGCAGAACGATGAGTAAAAGACGTAAAACGGAAAAACGATACTCTACTTACTCATTATATTACTTGTGTGATCGGTACACTTGCCGGTGAGCATCAACCGCTATTGGGAAGACAATTTATTTTCACAACTCGAAAAGATTTTGTTTTCTTAACTCGTACTTTTTTTCGAGTTTTATATTAAGCTTTATTGAAGTTTCCCCATCCAAAATAGGTTACTCTTGCAACTCAAGTTTTATTTTCTCAACCCACGCATTTTACGAGTTTCATTTTGTTGACCTGGCCGAGGTCAAGGCATTGTACGGATTTCGCTTTATGTCATTCTCTATGATGCATGTTTATCCTTACTTATCCATTCTTTGATAAGTCTGCATTGATGATGGTTTTTGTCTTTTGTTGACTTAACCGTTTCATCTTAACCTGGGTTTTATACCCCGGTTTTAACTAAGGTAAAGGCGGTATCGCCACTTGCCCCACTTAGGTCTATAAACCAGAGTAGGGAGCATTTCAACTTGATCAAAGTCAGTATGGCGAATTGCACTTACACCTCGGGATTAGTATTGGTATACCAGACATGAATAAGGATAAATCTTAATAGAAAAATTCCCCATTTATTGATATCAAATTGTCGATTACATGAATTTGTCGGCATATTCGGCTTTAATCAAGTCCCTATAAAAAGAAAAGTAATTTGCCTAGAAAAATTTCAAATAGATTGAAAAGCTTCAAGTCTTCCGAAGGTGGATCCCGGTTCTTTTGATTCTTGTAATATATTTTCAACTTATCCGCATTCCAGGTTCTTTTGATTCCTTTGCTTTCTGTTGTTTCCAAGACATAGGCTCCTCTTCCAAGTTTTTCTTTAACTCGATAACGACCTTCCCAGTTAGCATCTAACTTTCCATCTCTGGCATTCTTATTGCCAATGTCTGCTCTCATGAGTACCAAATCATTTTTTTCAAAGACTCTTGGCCTCACTTTTTGTTGTATCTGGCAGCTATTAGCTGTTTGGCCATCATATCCCGGCAATGAGCTGTGACTCTGGCTTCATCAACGAGATCAAACTCGGCAGTAAGCAGCTTGCTATTTTCTTGTTCGCTCTGCTTAATAGCATTTATTCTCCTCCAAGAGGATTCTCCAATCTCGACCAGAATCATGGTTTCACAACCATATGTCAGTCGAAAAGGGGTTTCCCCCGTTGCAGTTTGAGTACTCGTTCTGTATCCCCAAAGGACGAAATATAGTTGCTGAACCCAGCTTTCTTTGGCATCCAACATTCGTTTCTTGAGTCCGTCCACGATTACCTTATTTGCTGCTTCAGCTTGCCCATTCGATTATGGGTGCTCCACGGATGCGAAGCGATGTTTGACTTGCAAGTCTTTCATCAACTCCTGAAACCTTTTATCAGCAAACTGTGTTCCATTATCAGTTACCACTTCGGCCGGTATTCCAAATCTGGAGACAATATTCTGTTCAAAGAACCTTTTCACTCTAGCCAAGGTGATTGTGGTGACTGGTTCCGCTTCAATCCACTATGTAAAGTAATCCACAGCTACAATCAGCCACTTCAATTGCCCTTCAGCAGCTTTGAAGGTCCCATCAAATCCATTCCCCATTTGAAAAAGGGCCACGGAGCCGAGATATATTTCAATTCTTCTGGTGGCGAAAGAATTAGCTTAGCATGCTTCTGACAACTGTCGCATCTTTTTGCATGCTCCTTGGAATCTTTTTACATGCTCCTTAGAATTAGCCAGTAATATTCAACTCGGAGGGCTTTCCTAGCCAAAGCTTTCCCCCCTATGTGGTGGCCATTGATTCTTTCGTGTATCTCTTCTAGCACATATTCTGCTTCTTCCGAGTTCACGCACTTTAGCATTGGGATATGCAATCCCCTCATATATAGTTGGTCATCCACAATTGTGTATTGTGTTTCCTTTCTCAAGATATGTCACTATTGGTTGTCAAGCAATATCCCTTTCTCAAGGTATGCCTTTCTCAATAGTATCCGGACCAGCTTCCTGGATTCCAATAGATCGTCAGGCAATATCCCTTTCTCAAGGTATGCCACTATTGGTTGTCTCCAGTCATTTGCTGAGGTGATTATCATCACGCAACTCGACTCTGTTCTACTTTGCTGTACCACAGTTCTGTGGTTGCCTGGGTTTTTGGTACTTGCCAATTTAGACAAGATATCAGTTCAGTTATTTTCCCCTCGAGGAATGTGAGTGACTTTCACTTCATCGAACTCAGACATGATTTCTTGAACTTTGCTCAAGTATTTCATCAATAGAGGACCTTTGGCCTGATATTTTCCTTCTATCTGGGAAGTCACCAGCTGGGAATCATTGAAGATTTTTATCTTTTTGGCCCCATGTTCTTTAGCCTGCATCAATCCGGCTATTAGAGCTTCATACTCAACATGATTGTTTGAAGTTAGGAAACCTAGGTTTAAGGAGTGTTCTATTGCCACCCCTTCTGGACTTTCGAGTATTATCCCTGCTCCACTTCCTTTATCATTGGAGGACCCATCTATATATACTCTCCAAGTATCCTTCGCTTCTACTGACGTGCGCTGTCGAACCCACGCAAATTACCGAGCTTAGCTTTGTAGTGAAAGGGCAACTCGGATCGTCTCCCAAAGAACATGCTAGAAATCAGAAACGCTCTTGTAAAATAAAATATAAAAAGGAAGGGGGATTTTGTTGATTTGAAAATTAAATAAAAAGATTTGATTTTGGATTTAAAAATCAGAATTTAAAAAAGCAATCAACCTAAGGAATCAGGATTAATTAATTTATTTCGTCATTGGATAAAAAGATATGATTATCAATTTGTGATTAACCCCAATCGAATTAGGAATCCTCAAATTCAATTAGAAACCCTCTCTAGACTATCACCTAGCGTTTGGTTGAATACAATTTTTAAACTATGCAATCGCAGTAATTTAAACCTGTTTAACTTATGTTCATTGGGTTGGTTAATCTGACCATTAAATCTATTGATCAATTTTCCCTTGTAGAATGCAATCGCATTATTCAGTTTGAATATCTACAATCGCATGATATTCAACCTGAATATCAGAAATTTCCTAATCTCAAATCAATCAGGACAGAAATTTCCTAATCTCAAATCTCAAGACCTGCTAATTTCAACTGTACATGCCAATTGCAGAAAATGGTTCCTTACAGGATGCTCTCAATGTTTTTCTCTCAAGTGTATCAGGTAATCAGTGTATCACTTAAATCTACTCACGAAAATCATTCTACCATAGGCTTGCTCAAGTTCTACTTCTCCACTGCTACTAACACATGCATGCACAAATCAAGAGGGCTTTATGCAGGGTTGTAATGAGGCTGAGATGAAGGTATGGATGAAATATGAAAAAGAAGGTAAAACACCCAGAAATCTACTAGAGCGAAAGTTAAAAACTACAATAAGAAAACAAAACAGAGATAATGAAAGATAAAAATAAACACATTTTTTTTTGCTATTTCTATTTTTTTTTCTTTTTTGGTTTTTCTATTTTTTTCTTTTTTCTTTTTTTTCAATACAAAAAAACCACATAGCATAAAGGAATCAGATGGTCACCCCCCACACTTAAACTTTTGTTTGTCTCGGGCAAACCCCCACACTTAAACACAACATCACAGTGAAACCAATGCTCAGTAAATCTCTAGGGTGTGGAATTAATTGGTTTTTCACTTAGGTTTGTAATGCGGCTTAAGAAATAAAGGATATAAAGGCTCAAAGGGGCTCACCAAAGGATAATAATGTAAGGGATGACTATCTGGCTAAAATGGGTAAAGAAAGAAATGAACGCCTCAATCATATTCATGCATGTAACTGAAAAATGCAGTTTCAAAAAGAACTAGAGCAAGTTCTAGAGAACAAAGATCAAGAACACACAAGAAAGAAAGAATGGCCAGAAGATGTATGCCATTTATATAGGCTCAAAACCTCACAGGGGTCAACCAAATCATGCAATCAACAGCACACCATCAATCGATAGGTATTGCAATCCAAGAATCGAGATCAAAGCCTAACAGTGCTATCAAATGTTGTGATCTAAGTCTACTCCATGTACCACTCAATAATTACCAGAAAGAAGAGGAAAATCTACCTATGAAAGTCAAAAACTAAAAGAAAAGAAAGAAAAGAAAAAGAAAAATGCAAATAACAGAAATAAAAGAAAAAGAGGGAAGAGAACTCCCTAAGGAGAATAGACAGCATCAAGCAGCTTGATCTCTGCTTCCATCTCTGTATCCTCTGGCTGTTGTGGTGTTCCTTCATAGAAGGGCTTCAGACGATGCCCATTCACAGTAAATGTGCTCCCAGACTGCTTGTCTTTTAATTCACTGCTCCATATGGAAAGATATTAGTAATAACAAATGGGTCATTCCATCTTGAACTACGCTTACCAGACATGAACTTAAGACGGGAATTAAACAGTAGAACATTCTGGCCCACTACAAACTCTTTCCTCAGGATCTGCTTGTCATGGAATGCTTTTGTTTTCTCTTTATATATCCTGGGACTCTCATAAGCATCCAATTTCAGCTCTTCTAATTCTTGCAGCCGTAGTTTCCTCTCCACTCCTGACTGGATGAGATCCATGTTGCATTGTTTCACAGCCCAATATGCTTGATGCTCCACCTTTACCGGAAGATGACATGTTTTCCATAAACAAGTCGGTAAGGGGACATCCCAATGGGAGTCTTGTAGGCAGTCATGTAGGGCCACAAAGCATCTTCAAGTCTCTTGCTCCAATCCTTCCTGTTAGAATTGACTGTTTTCTGAAGGATTTGCTTTATTTCTCTGTTTGAGACTTCAGCTTGTCCATTGGTCTATGGATGGTATGCAGTGGCTACTTTATGAATCACACCATATTTCTTCATTAATCCAGCCATACTTCGGTTACAGAAGTGAGAACCTTGATCATTGATGATAGTTCTAGGAATGCCAAACCTACAGAAAATATTAGATATGACAAAATCTACAACAACAACAAAGTCATCAGTCTTGGTGGCTTTCGCCTCAACCCATTTAGATACATAATCAACAGCTAAGATAATATATGTAAATCCAAAGGAAACAAGAAAGGGACCCATAAATTCAATACCCCAAACATCAAAAATCTCACAGAAGAGTATAGGGTGCTGGGGCATTTCATGCCTACGGGAAATACTACCTGCTCTCTGACAATTATTGCAAGATTTACAAAATTCATATGCATCATGAAACAGAGAAGGCCAAAACAAACCAGAATCTAAGACTTTTCTAGCAGTTCTTTGTGGTCCAAAGTGACCACCACAGGCAGATGCATGACAAAAATTTAAAACAGATTGAAATTCAACATCAGGCACACATCTCCTAACTACTTGATCACTACAAAATCTCCACAAGTAAGTATCATCCCACACATAATACTTAGACTCACTTTTAAATTTCAGGATCTGAGCCTTAGTGGATTCAATAGGAAAAACACGAGCATCCAAGTAATTAACCAAATCAGCAAACCAGGGAAACTTACCTTGCAGCTGTAAAAGCTGCTCATCAGGAAAATCATCATGAAAAGGGAGAGTGTCAGATGAAAGAGAAGTGATGCGGCTCAGGTGATCAGCAACCTGGTTTTCTGCTCTGCTTCTATCTTTGATCTCAATGTCAAACTCTTGGAGCAGTAACATCCACTGGATGAGTCTAGGCTTAGCATCTTCTTTCTTTAAAAGAAATCTTAAAGCTGCATGGTCAGAGAAAACAATAACCTTAGTATCTAACAAGTATGACCGAAACTTATCAAGAGCAAATACTATAGCCAAAAGCTCTTTTTCAGTGGTGGTATAATTTGCTTGGGCCGAGTCCAAAGTTCTAGAGGCATATGCAATGACATGTGGGGCCTTGTTGACCCGCTGAGCAAGAACAGCTCCAACAGCATAGTTGGAAGCATCGCACATCAACTCGAATGGAAGGGACCAATCAGGTGACTGAATCACAGGGGAAATAGTTAAGAAACGCTTCAGATGATCAAAAGCTGCCTTGCATGCATCACCAAACTCGAACTCTATATCCTTCTGGAGAAGGTTGGACAGTGGTAGGGCAATCTTGCTGAAATCCTGAATGAAGCGCCTGTAAAATCCTGCATGACCAAGAAAAGAACGAACTTTTCGCACATAAGCGGGGTAAGGCAAAGCAGTAATTTCATCAATCTTAGCAGGATCTACTTCAATTCCCTTTTTAGACACTACATGTCCTAACACTATTCCTGACTCAACCTTGAAATGACATTTTTCAAAATTTAAGACAAGATTAGTCTGAATGCATTTTCTCAATATTTTGCCCAAATTACCCAAGCATACATCAAAAGAAGACCCATATACACTAAAAGCATCCATAAATACCTCTATTCAGTCCTCTAAAAACTCAGAAAAGATGCTTACCATGCAACGTTGGAAAGTACCTGGTGCATTGCAAAGGCCAAAAGGCATCCTCCTATATGCATATGTACCAAAGGGACATGTGAAGGTGGTCTTGTCATGATCCTCAGGTGCAATATGAATCTGGAAGTAACCAGAAAATCTGTCCAAGAAGCAGTAATGAGATTTACCGGCCAACCGCTTAAGCATCTGATCAATAAATAGCAAAAGGTAGTAATCCTTGCGAGTTTCTTGATTTAGTCTTCGGTAATCTATACAGACTCTCCAACTATTCTGAGCTCTTGCCAAAACCAGTTCATTTTTCTTATTCGCCACTACAGTAACTCCAGACTTTTTGGGAACCACTTGAACCGGGCTGACCCACTGCCTATCTGAAATGGGATAAATGATCCCAGCTTATAAAAGCTTGGTGACTTCCTTCTTCACCACTTCAAGGATGAGCGGGTTCAGGCGCCTCTGAGGTTGCCTCACTGGTTTTGCACATTCTTCAAGCAAAATGCGATGCATGCACATGGAATGACTAATTCCCATAATATCTGCTAAGGTTCATCCAATTTCCTTCTTATTTTCTTTCAGCAATGTTAGAAGCTTTTCCTCCTGCTCAGGTAGAAGGTCTTTGCCACTATCACATGTAACTGCTCATTTTCCTCCAGATATGCATACTTCAGATGGTTAGGCAGAACCTTCAATTCCAACTTCGGTGGCTGTTCAGTGGATGGAAGAATTCTAGCGGGTGCAGGTTCTGCAGAAAATACATTAACATCTATGCCTACAATCAAATTCTCAGAAAAAGAATCATCAATAATTTCAACAGACAATTCAGAATTCAACTTCAATGCAGAACCATTGTGCAAATCATCATTCAATGCATGGTTAAAATCAGAACAACATACCGCTATCTCAGCACAAACAGTATAATTACTAATATCGGTACAACCACATGACAGATCAGAATCAAGGAATGATGATATTTCTGGAAATTCAGCAGTTAAGTCAGCAGGGATATCATTAACCACTTCATCATTTACATCAATGCAGAAAACAGAATGCTCTTCCCTAAGAAATTTCATGGCATCAAAAATATTAAAATTTACCAAGTTATCACCAAATTCCATAGAAAGAGTACCAGCATGCACATCTATCTTAGTCCTAGCAGTTTTCATGAAAGGTCTACCAAGTATAATTGTACTACTAGGAGTCTCACCCTCCATCCCTAAGATATAGAAATCAGCAGGAAAAATCAAATTGTTCACCCTAACTAATATATCCTCAACTACTCCAAAAGGATGAACACTACTCCTATTAGCTAATGTAACCATAATACTAGTAGCACGCAAAAGACCAAGACCAAGAGACTTATACACAGATTCATGCATAACATTAATGGAAGCTCCTAAGTCTAGCATGCAATCATGAAAAATAGAATTGCCAATCACACAAGTAATATTAAAGGTCCCTGGATCTTGACACTTTTTAGGCATGGGCTAGATGAGTGCTGATACATTCTGACTCAAGCTAACTCGCTCATCTCCTTTCAGTCTCCTCTTGTTGGTGCACAACTCCTTTAAAAACTTGGTATATCTCGGAATTTGCTGTATTGCATCCAGAAGAGGGATGTTCACCTCAACTTTTTGGAAGGTGTCAAGTATCTCTTTATCTTGAGCCTTTGCTGATTGCTTCTTGGACTGAGTGGCTCTCTGAGGGAATGGCAGAGGGATATGGATATCAGATGTATCAGTGCTCTGCTTCTTGGAACTAGTGTCACCTCCCTTGGATGACTCAGCAACAACTTGGTTTGGCTCTTCCAGTTGCTTGCCAGACCGCAAAAAAATGGCACTAACATTGCCGGTTCCCTTTGGATTTGGAACTGTCCGTGATGGAAAGGAGCTGCTGGAAGGTTGGGCTTGGTTCATTGATGTCGCCAATTGCCTAATCTGTGTCTGCAAATTCTGGATTGTGGATTATGTTCTCTGTTGAAACTCCAGATTGTTGGTGGCCATCTGTTTCATTAAGTCCTCCAAGGAAGGACCACTGCCACTATTTTGTTACTGCACTGGTGGTTGTTGTTGCATCTGTTGGGGAGCAGCTTGCTGGAAATTTTGTCTCTGCTGCGGGATGAACTACTGCTTCTGCTGATATGGAACATTCTGCTGATATGGAACATTCTGCTGATATAGAACATTATGCTGATATGGAACATTCTGTTGATTCTGGTTCCATCTGAGGTTGGGATGATTCTTCCAGCCAGGATTGTATGTGTTGGAGAAAGGATTATTTTGTTGTTGTTGCAGGAACTGTGGTTTCCCAGGAAAGACTGCAGCTACTGACTGGTCGGCGGGAATGGTGCCCTCTTGCAGAGAAAGACAAGCATCAGTGGGGTGAAAAGGGTCACTGCATATACCGCATAGACTGCCGGACTGTGGAGCAGAAGTTTGGACTGTCTGGGTAACTGCCAACTGTCTCACCATGGTTGTTAGTTCATCAAGTTTATTTTCCATCCTCTGATTGTTAGTACTTGATGCCGCTGGTGAAGGCTGGGTTGGAGTTGCTTGCACCTGGTACACAGCACTGCTATTGGCTCTTGTTCCAAATTGTTGAGCATTTGCAGCAATGTTAGAGATCAACGCCTTAGCTTCATCAGGTGTTTTGTCAATAAGAACTCCTCCATTGGCAGCATCAATCAGGTTTCTATCATTATATAGCAATCCCTCTTAGAAGTAAACAATAAGCAGCTGGTCAGGAATTTGATGATATGGACAACTCGCGCAAAGTCTCTTGAACCGCTCCCAGTATTCATACAAATTTTCTCCATTTGCTTGCCTTATTCCACTGATGTCCTCTCTGATTATAGTGGCCCTTGATGAAGGAAAATACTTCTCAAGGAATAATGTAGACATGTCAGCCCAGCTTGCAATGGATGAGGGTGGCAAATAGTAAAGTCAATCCTTGGCTCCACCAATCAAGGAGAATGGAAAAGCCCGCAGCTTGATTTGCTCCGCATTAACTCCTTGTGGTTTCATGGTATTGCATACCACTTGGAACTCCTTGAGATTCTTATGGGGATCCTCACCTGCAAGACCATGAAATTTGGGCAGCAAATGGATCAGTCTAGATTTAAGCTCAAAAAGCACATCAAGGTCAGGATATTGAATACATAAAGGTTGTTCATTGTAGTTAACATTAGGGGCAGCCAATTGCTTAAGTGTTCTATTATCCATAACTTCATAATTAAATAAATTACCAAACGAATAAACACTCTGTGAAGGACTCGAACAAACAGACTCAACAGACTCAGACTCTAAGGTATGTTCAGGAACAACTCTACTGTAAGTCAACCTACAAGCTAACTAGCAGCATGCAATGATCTCTCTATCTCAGGGTCATATGCATATAAATCATCAACACTGGTAGTACTCCTAGACATGCATCACAGGTACAAACATACAGCCGTAAAATCACAAAACATACGATAGGACACAAAAAGTACCGAAAATAGCAAACAGAAGAAAAATAAATCTACGAAAAATACCAAATGACCTCAGAATGCTATGGGACCAACTCTCCTAAAG
>NW_026895620.1:0-169307 GCF_033153095.1 Gastrolobium bilobum | reverse complement strand
TGACTGCAGTAGATATTGTTATGTGTACTTACTCAATAGTAAAGATGAAGCTATTGTTGCTTTTAAGCAATATAAAAGTGAAGTTGAGAATCAACTCAACAAGAAAATTAAAATGGTAAGGAGCGATCGTGGGGGAGAATATGATGGCCCCTTCGAGGAATTCTGTATAGAGTCTGGTATTATACACCAGACAACAGCTCCTTATTCACCGCAATCAAATGGGATTGCAGAAAGGAAAAATCGGACACTGAAAGAGATGATGAATGCTATGTTAATTACGTCCGGTTCACCACAGAATTTGTGGGGGGAAGCCATGTTGACGGCTAATTATATTACTAATAGAATGCCCCACAAAAAGATAAAAAGCATACCATATGATATATGGAAAGGAAAGAAGCCATCCCTGAAATACTTTAGAGTGTGGGGGTGTTTGGCTAAGGTTGCGGTTCCTAAACCTAAAAGGTTAAGAATCGGACCTAAAACCGTGGATTGTGTATTCATCGGTTATGCACTTAATAGTAGTGCTTATCGTTTTCTAGTGTATAAATCTGATGTCTCAGATATACATATTAATACGGTGATTGAATCAAGGGAAGTTACTTTCTTTGAAGACATATTTCCGTATAAGAAAATACATGAATCTAGTGGTAATGATGATGATCAGGTTGAGATACCTCGAGATGCTACAACTGATACTGATACCGTAGAGGACATAAAAGATGAACCTAGACGTAGCAAGAGGCAAAAGACCGCCACATCCTTTGGACCTGATTTTATGACATACTTATTGGAAAATGAACCTCGGACGTATAAGGAAGCTATAACGTCCCCAGAAGGACCATTCTGGGAAGAGGCTATCAATAGTGAGATAGAGTCTATCTTGTCCAACCACACTTGGGAACTGGTAAATCTTCCTCCTGGCAATAAGCCGTTAGGAAGTAAGTGGGTGTTCAAAAGAAAAATGAAAGAGAATGGCACTATTGATAAATATAAAGCAAGGCTTGTGGTAAAAGGCTACAGGCAACGTGAAGGTTTCGATTACTTCGATACTTATTCACCCGTTACAAGGATCACATCCATCAGGATGTTGATCGCGGTAGCTGCATTGAATGGATTAGAAATACATCAAATGGATGTGAAAACTGCCTTTTTAAACGGCGACCTGGACGAAGAGATATATTTAGAACAACCTGAAGGTTTTGTTGTTCCAGGACAAGAACGGAAAGTTTGTCGCTTAATAAAATCCCTTTACGGGTTAAAGCAAGCTCCAAAACAATGGCATGAAAAATTTGACAAAGTTATGTTATCAAATGGTTTTCGAATTAATGAATGTGACAAATGTGTCTATGTTCGGAATATTGAAAAAGGTTTTGCCATTGTCTGTCTTTATGTAGACGACATGTTGATCATGGGTAGTAATAATCAAATGATCAATGCTACTAAACAATTACTTAAAAGTAAGTTTGAGATGAAAGATATGGGGATAGCGGACGTTATCCTAGGAATTAAAATCCATAGAACATCTGCAGGATTGGCATTATCACAGGCTCACTATATAGTTAAGGTTCTTGATAAATTCAAGAGTTTGAATATAACTCCTGTGAGGAACCCTGTAGATTCTAATTTGAGTTTATTAAAGAACACTGGTAAAGCTACAGCACAAAAGCTATATGCTCAAGTGTTGGGAAGCCTTATGTATGTTATGAACTGTACCAGACCTGATATTGCTTATGCAGTAAGTCTGTTAAGTCGCTTTACCAGTAATCCAAATGAGAATCATTGGAAAGCTATGGTAAGAGTTTTGGGATACTTGAAGTATACTCAGAATTATGCTTTGCATTACGAGAAATACCCCGCGGTTATAGAAGGGTATTGTGATGCAAATTGGATCACCGGCTCTAACGACACTAGATCCACAAGTGGATATGTGTTCACCCTTGGTGGAGGTGCTGTGTCTTAGAAATCGTCCAAGCAAACCTGCATTGCAAGGTCAACCATGGAAGCAGAATTTATTGCTTTAGATAAGGCCGGTGAAGAAGCCGAATGGCTTCGTAATTTTATTGAGGATGTTCCTAATTGGCCAAGACCGGTACCATCTGTATGCATACATTGTGATAGCCAAGCAGCTATTGGAAGGGCCAAGAACGTCATGTATAACGGTAAGTCTAGACACATACGTCGTAGACATGATACCGTAAGACAACTACTCTCGAATGGAATCATTTCAATTGACTATGTTAAGTCTAAGGAAAACATAGCGGATCCGTTAACCAAAGGGATTCCTAGAGAGTTGGTTGAAAAGTTGTCGAAAGGAATGGGTTTAAGGCCTATCAATTGTTGAGCATTGCGGTAACTCTACCTAGAAGAGTGGAGATCCCATGAACTAGGTTCAAAGAGACAACTAAGTGATGGTCGACTGTTCAAACACTGTGGAGTTTTTAAACTCATACTCATTCCTAAGACAAGACAGTGTATTTATGAGGGTAAGCATTAAGGCTTTTAATGATTTCTTAATCTGTTGTGTTCAGATGATGTATAGTGATTTACATCACAAGAAATCACCTATGTGAGTGTGAAGTGAGGGCCGCTTCTATGAGAATTTTTAAAGGCCGATTCTCTAAAACACTCGCAGAACCAGGCAGGTGTCCCACGGCCAAAATGGGCGCAACAAAGGACCAACAATGCTAGAGAAGCAATTGTGTGACTCCTATTGTCTAGGTATACACTAAAGGTTGACGGTTCAAGTCGACCTAGACCACCGATTGACCGAGTATATCCGATAGGTTTTCACTAGAGAAGGTTCAAAGGTAACTCCACCTATCTCGATGCAGTTGTTTCTCGTTGAGGAATTTACACTTTGCATTTATACTCTTATGCATTTTGTCACGATGATTTGACTTCTTATCCATGTGGGGGATTGTTGGAATTAATGAATGAATTAATGTACAATGATCCATTGGTTATGAATAAGAGGTGAGTTAATAAAGAAAAGAGAAAAAGGGAAGATGAAGAGGTGTGTGGGTTTCAACAAGTCCCACATTGGACAATTAGTAGGAAATGGGAGAGTATATAAGCTCCCACTTCCCTCTCTTAGATTGGCCCTTGGGTCACTACATGTTTTATGTAGGGGGAGAGCTAGGTGAGCATTGGTTCACCACACACGCGCGCGCCGCCGCCGCCGTCCGTCCGGCCGGCTCGGCTCGGATCGGTTCGGTTCGGTTCATAGTGTGTAATAAAAAATAATTTTTTATTAAATAATTTTTTAATATTTTGTCCAAAAAAAATTTACCGTTGCTTCCCTCCAACCAAAACGTTTCTACCCGCCGGTTTTTTGAGCAGTATTGAACCGAACCGGTTCTTTCCCTTCGTGAACCAGTCACCGGTTGTGTCTGCTCGCTGAACCGGTCACCGGTCGTATCTGTTCGTCGGAACAGTCACCGGTCGCACCCGTTCGCCGCCATCAGACACGGCGGTTCGCCGCCGGCGACTGTTCATCGTGACCGGTCAGTGTCTATGAATAGACACTGACACCTTCAGAAATCTATCCAGTTTTTCCTGCACTTAAACTCTGCCGGAATTTTTCTTCTTCCGGTTTTGCATACTGTTGTTCATCCTCCGGTGTGACTTCCTCTGGCATTTTGTTGTGTTCGTTTGGGCTGTTGATTGGTAGTGCCACCATTCTTCAGACGAAATCCGTTCTATCCTGGGAGACAAGTGTCCATCAACCTTAGGCATCAGTGATGGGGCAAATTGTCTTAAGGAGACACGTTCTGTGGGCTCGGATTTAATTCCTTTGATACTGCATATATTCATCCTTTCATTCTGTCTGTTTCATCATTCTGCCACTGACAAGTAAGTCTGTTTTTAATATTTTTAATTACACAGTGATAATTCTGATCATCTACCTCCTCTGCTTTATACATGGGTTCAAATCTATTAGTGATATAATATCACCCACTGTCTTCAATAACAATCTGTAGCATATATTTCATAAGGTTTCTCTGTCTTTTATTGATAGTGCATGGAGAGGCTAATATAATAATGGATCCTTCAGCTAGACAAGCATAGCAGCAGAAATACAAAATGCACAGCTAGACGAGCATAGCAGCATCAGCTAGGCTGATATAATAACAGATCCATGGAGAGGTTGATATTATCTTGCATCAGCCATGAAGTGAAAACATATGTGGTCCACAACTCCAAGTCGAGGATGAGCTCCAAAGTGCAGTTCAAAGTCAATGTTGAGAAAAGCAGCCTTCACCACAGCAAGTACAGCACATGTCAATAATCTCAACTTGTTTATTAGTAAATATTCGCTGATGGAATCATTTCAACTTTTAAAACAAGGTTATTTTTGTAAAAGTAAATTTTTTTTCCATCTATATTTTATCTACAACCAAACATAGACTTTATAAATGTTACCTAATTTTCCCGATAAATTTTTTTACAACCAAACAACTTTTTTTTACATTTTCTATACCAAACTTACTTCCCCTCATTTTCCTATCAATAACATTTCCTTATTATTCTTAAAATTTCTCCTCAACCAAACACTCCCTTAGCTATTTATCATTTAACTAATCCGAGCCCCTCTCTCTCCACGCTTTCTAAAAATTGCGAATCACAAAAATTAAACTTACTAGGGCGGGCAAGTCAAATCTTGGAATTTAAGTACCACTAACTCTTGGGTTAAATTATAAATTTTAGAATGATAAAGAAAACACAAATTCTAAGAGTTACAATTTCTACGGAAAGTGAAAAGAAATAAATTCGAAATCGAATTAATCAGGTTCTCTAAGACTTCGGATATTGATTGATGTTTATCAAAATATGATAAACATGTAATAAAATTTAAATAAATAATTATGTCAATACATTATACATACTTAATAGATTATATAAATATAATAAATTTTAATAATATATTTAAATGAAAAATAAATAAAAGAGTATGGTAAGCTGTAATTAAACTTTTTAAAAAGTTAAATGAGTTAGACAACAAAAAAAATAAGCCAAAAATTACTAGATTGAAGGACTCCCGAGCTACCTAACCAATTAAAACACATGCTGATCGTTTATGGACAAAGATTGATTCAGCTTGCAAACTGTGTCGGTCAACCTGATAGCACAGCTCTCTTAATTTTTCAAGCTTTATAGCAACTATTATAGATGCCAATTATCAAATGGTGCAAATTGAATGTGACACGTAAAAAATCATTATCCCTCCTTTTCCCTTGCATGGGAAAACACTTCTAACAGCATTAAATAAAAACATTGTTACAAACAACGTGGAGTTCCAATCAGTATAAAAAGTTCCACGAGGACTAGCTGAGTTTATGTATGTACCTATCATATCTTCAAAGAATACAACCCAAGATGGGTAAAGATATGTGCACCCCTTAACAAAAAGGAAGGGAAAAATTATGTTTTTCATAGTAAAATTACAACAAAAGGCCTCCTTCCTGTGATCACTCGGCCATGACAATTATGAACATGAAAATCCTCATAAGTAGCTGGATATTGAAAGAAAATCTTGGTTTAATCTTGTATGCTTTATGCAAAACTTCGTTACTGCTTTCAGCAATAGGGAGGATCGATGAATGCCCATTCAATGACTTGCTCGTATTGAGTGGCAGCATTTACCCAAGTGTAATCTCTTGTCATACCCCTTTTCATCAAGCCCTCCCAAGAAGACTTATGTTCATTGTATGTTTGAATGGCATATCTTAGAGCCTGTAAAAAATTAATACAAGTTAAGACCGACCAAGGCAACAAGAACAAAAAAGAGAGAGGAGAAGCCGCAAACAGTGGTTATAGGTATGTCAAGACAGAACATCCTAAAATGAGAGAAATTAGCCAATGGTTTTGTAATGACCAGGGTGGAATAGAACTCTACTCGAAAGAATTACAGCTATGCTGAGAACTGAGATGACACTTTAAAAGTGAGTGTCGATTCAAGAAGGGTGGAAATTAGACCTCTGAAGCCATGCAGGAAGAAATTGAAGCTCTTCATAAGAACAAGACTTGAGAACTTGTGTCATTACCGCAAAGAAGAAAGCCCATTATGAGTGTTTACAGGTTTCACATTCCAAGTATGAATCCACCATGGACAGAATGGAACAGATTGGCACATATTCCTCAATGTTTTAGTGACTTAATAAGGCTGTTTTAAGATTCTGAGTCTGACTCAAGAAGCCCCCTAAATGATTGCAATTAGAAGGAACCATTTCATTAGCCATACTAAACCAGACCATGCATGCACGAGTGTCTCCTTAAAATTATGCCTTTTTCTAGACCAAGGGCAGCACCCCAATGAGCTCAGACAAGAATGAATATAGTGGTTTTGATAGAAATTATGCTTATCCATATTAGTCTATAATTTGCTTTCTATCCAAAGGTGGTCCCCTTCCCCCATGCACAAAAAAAAGAAAAAGGAAGACATGAGAGCTCTCACAATTACAAACTTATATTGCAACCCTTTTCACAATCAACAAGGCTAGACTAGAACTTTCCACATCAATTTGCAAAAGATAAACAACATAGAATTTTCTAGATTGCAAAATACTCTTACCGTTAACATGCTCTCCTTTGTTAGTGGAGAAAACGTCCACCTGTTTGTGAAGTTCAAAACAATGTCAAACAATTTGAAATAAGCATATTCATAATTCTGTATTTGTAAAATCCAGGGGCATTGTAGCATTACCTCTGAAAGTGTCACAGGAAAAAAAAACATAGTAGGAATCAATAGACTTAGAAAACTACCCATAAAAAATTAATTCATAATTGAAGTCATAGTTTATATTCGCAGAAAACTAAGTTTGAGTAAATGCCACTCTATTAGAATAAATACTCCTTCTTTTTTGTTAACTCCTGCTTCTATTTTATTCCATGTACTATAAAGGGCAAGTTGGTGCTATAAAGCTTCCACTATGCACAAGGTCCAGGAAAGGGTCAGACCCATCATGCGGTCTATAGCCTTACGATCCATTTATAAGAGGCTGATTACCTAATTCAAACCTGTGACTTCCGGGTCACACGGCGACAACACCAGCTGTTATGTCAAGGTTCCCCTTCATTTTTCCCTTTATTACTTTGATAAAAAAGTCATAGCTTAGTTTTGACATTAATACATGCCTTTAGTAACAAAAATCCAAGCCAGCTGCAAGACCAAGACCACCTAAGATGTGCATATAATATATATTTATGATAATTGGCAAAGTACATGCTGGTTGTAACCATTTTATCCAGGCTTAGGACAGGCTTATGGGAGTTTAGTTGATTGTTGTATCACACTTACATCTACAAATCTAAATTCTTTCCGATCAGCACTAGAAGATCTCTAACTTCCTTGATTCACAGCAACAAAATTAAATATAAGATCCATGATCACCATATAGGTTCCATTTTTTTATTACCCCATAACTTTGATAGTTTCACTCGGACCATAGAGTAGTTAATTTGTAAGGTTTATTAAGAACAAATGGTAATTTAACAGTTGAACAGAAAAAAAAATCCCAGCTCATGAACAACATACCCTGTGCCTTCAGCATTGCTTCCTTCAGCAAATGGATTAAAATTTTGAACAGTGTCCTGTAAATCAGTAAAGAGAAAGCATGAAGGCAAAGAAATCATATTGAACTAGCCAATTGCTTGCATTTTCTTGACTTACCCTTAGTCCCCCAGTTTCATGAACCACTGGTATAGTTCCGTATCTCATTGCATACAACTGATTTAGTCCACAGGGCTCGAATGTGGATGGCATTAACAGTATATCACAGCTGAGCATAATTGATGCAGAAACATGGAAACAGTAAGAAAATTTTACATGGCCCTGCAATTGTTCTATAAAGGATTTATTAATTTTGCATTACCCTGCAGTAATTCTATGAGATATTGGAACATTAAATCCAACCCAACCCCGAAATTTATCTTTATAAGCTGACTCAGCTACTCTCATCCAATCCTCATAAATAGGGTTTCCCGAGCCAAGCATTACCTGGAAAAAAGAAAAGAAAAAGGAAAAATAACTAGAGACTGTCAACCACATTAGATGGCCACAAATACAATACAACATATTCCTCAGAAATTATACTTACATCTATCAATTAGAATTTGAGGGGCTTTAATTATACACTCAAATGAAATTATTCATACAAGGAAAGAAGTTGCATATGTAAAAATGATCAATCATGGAATTTTTTTTCTAACAAGTATCAAGATGTTTAGTTTTTTATTTATCAGGTAGTTAGTTATATCTGCAATTTCTCAAGATATATTTGATGCCCTACCAGTAGGCATGGCCTACATATAGGTAGATCCACAGCATGCATTCAATTATTTGGCACAGGAGATCTGTTTATCGAACTAATTTACAAAATCACTTACAAACTGAACATCATCTTCCATGAGCTCTGGAATTGCCAAGCGAATCAGGTCAATACCTTTCTGGTAGTCTAGTCTTCCAATGAATCCAATCTACAAGTTTTGGATATAATCAATACCAGAAAAGTGAGTAAGAATTTTACCAAGCAGATCAAATAAACTTACCAATGGACAATCAGGCCTCAGTGGAAGGCCCAATTCCTTCTGCAAAGAAATCTTGCATTTGACCTGAGAGAATTTGACATAAGACAAGTTCAGCAAAACAGATAGGAAGGGGAGATAAAGGGAAAGACTAAAACAACCTTCCCAGAAAGATCATCAGCGGAATAGTGGCAATCAATATGTTCATCAGATGACGGGTCCCATTCAGTAACATCAATTCCATTTGTGATCCCTAGTCAATGATGAAATTGTTACAGGTTTGAGCTTCGAGGAACATCATTCAGTAAATTCTTGTTTTGCTTTCCCAATTCCCATATATTGACTCACACAACTATGTGTACAGGTGAAAGCATTAAGCAGGGTCATGAGAAAATATAGAGACAAAAGAAGCTTCCAGACTTAGTAATGATCATTAGGAAAATAACAATTCTTCTGCTACTGAATTTATGAAATGAAATTGGGCTGTTATTCAGAAAAAAAATTAGAGGTACTTCAACAGTTTTCTTTTGATAATTCAAACCAATATCAATATGACAGATTCTATGACACAAATCAATATTAGCAAACAAATGAATAAATACACAGCTTTTCTAAGTCAAGAGCAGCATCAGCATATCCATATTTCCAAACGCATTACCTAAATGACTTGCAAAAAGTTAACTGCACGATGCAGCTTGAAGGAAAAACAAAAGGCAAAATGTGCTCAACCCTCCTCAACTGTGGCCTTTGCCCTTTGGTAGATAGGCCCCTTAGGATTCAATTCCAGTAATTAACCTCTTTCAACTTTGAAAAACACCAAAATAGCCAGTTTTATCTATTCTCTGTTAATCGATTCCCCCTACCACACTTATGCTTGAATAATCCTAACACTAATCCATCCATTAATTCCTATGTAGGCAAATTCATGCATAAAAACCAAAGTATGCTAAAATTAGTCACTCCACATGAACCCAACACAGCAGTTAACTGTTGTAAATAATAGTTTAGAATAGTAGTATAGAAGTCCCACATCATGTATGAGTATTTTCTTTCTTTTGAGTTATATAATAGACTCTCCGCTGTGTAGTTAAGACACACGGATTACTTATAAATCTTCTTGTTCTTGATATTCAACATGGTATCTAGAGCCTAACAAGATCCGCATCTTTCCGGTAGACCCACTGTCTACCGAGTAAAAATCTTCCCGGAAACTGTCAACATCGTCAGTTTCTGGCCACCGTCTGCCACCACCGTCCTCCACCGGAAAAGTTTTCTGGCGACCGTTTTGATCAAAAAGTACATCAACGGACTCAGAAGAAGCCGATCTACCCAACGACGCAAGACCCACCGTCATCAGAGGTTGCCAGCGTCGTGGACCACCGTTTGACCGCCGTTGACCGCCACCACCGATCATTTTTCAGGCACTTTTTCCGGCGAGCCACCCACAGTTGTGATCGTCACAAGGAGGCGGTTCTTTCCGTCCAAGGCCCGTTCCTAAATTCCCACTGAAGCATTTCTCCTCTTTCCATTACTGTTCACGACATCTTTGTTTCAGCGAATTGTTCTTGATCTATGGATGATTTTAGCTCATTTATCCTTCCTCAAAATATTTCTCGGCTCATGATCACTGGTTCCACTGCTACTGTTGTGCATACAGGTAATAGTGTTGCTGGTTTCACTCAAAGTTCATCATTTAGTCATTGGGTTCTTGATTCTGGTGCCTCTGATCATATTTCTGGTAATAAATCTTTGTTTTCCTCTCTTTCTACCTCTGGTTATTTGCCTGTTGTCACTATGGCTAATGGTTCCCAGGTTCAGTCTCATGGGATTGGAACAGTAAATCTCTTTCCCTCCATTACTATTGATAATGTGCTCTATGTCCCTGGTTCACCCTTTAATCTCCTTTCCATTAGCCGTTTAATACGTTCTCTTAATTGTCTCATTTCTTTTACCCAAAATTCTGTTGTTTTACAGGATCGAAATTCGGGGAGGACAATTGGCGGCGGATTTGAGTCCAATGGCCTTTACCTGCTCTCCAGCTCCTCTCATGCTCATTCTGTATTAGATTCTCCAGTCACTATTCATGCTCAGTTGGGTCATCCTAGTCTTACAAAGCTCCAGAAGATGGTACCACGTTTGTCCAAGCTGTCTACTTTGCAATGTGAATCATGTCAATTCGGGAAACATACTCGCAGTTCTTTTCCTAATAGAGTCAATCGTCGTGCCTCCTCTCCTTTTAGTTTGGTTCATTCTGATGTTTGGGGACCCAGTCGTACTGAATCAACTCGGGGTTATAGATATTTTGTTACCTTTATTGACGATTATTCTCGAAACACTTGGTTATTTTTACTGAAAAACCGCTCTGAGTTGTTCTCCATATTTCAGAAGTTTTATCATGAAATTCTTACTCAATTTGGTATTCCTATCCGCACTTTTCGTAGTGATAATGCTCGTGAGTATCTGTCTCAACCATTTCAATCATTCATGGCATTCTTCACCACACATCATGTGCGCATACCCCCCAACAAAACGGGGTTGCTGAAAGAAAAAAAACGTCATCTTATTGAAACAGCTCGGACACTCTTAATTCATGGGAATGTTCCTACCAATTTTTGGGGTGATGCTGTTCTCACCGCTTGCTATCTCATTAATTGCATGCCTTCCTCTGTCCTTGGTAACCAGGTACCGTACTCTATCTTGTTTCCTCATCAGCCTTTACATTCCTTACCCCTTCGTATTTTTGGTTCTACTTGTTTTGTCTATGAACTCGGTCCCAATCGTGACAAGTTGTCTACCAAATCCCACAAATGTGTGTTCCTCGGTTACACCCGAACACAAAAAGGTTATCGGTGTTACTCTCCCAGTCTCCTTCGCTCTTTTGTCTCAGCGGATGTTACTTTCTTTGAGTCTGTGCCATTTTTTGGCTCCACCTCCGTTCCCGATGACTCTGTTGATACTCAGTTACCTTTACCCTCTGTTCCAATTCAATATGTTCCGGCACCAGATTCCACACCACCACCGCCTGCACCAGATTCCACACCACTAACGCCTACTGTCACTTCTCCATATGTCCCAACACCAGATCCTCCTCTCCAGGTTTATCACCGTCGGTCACATCCACCCATACCCCAAGACATTGATGAGGTTCCTATGGACTCAGATCTGCCGTCATCAACTCCTGCGGTTTCGGTCCCGCCCTCCGACATTGACCTACCCATTGCTCTCCGAAAAGGTACTCGTAATATTCGTCCTCCACCCAGGTATTCAATAAATATGAGTTATCATCGCCTTTCTCCATCACATTTTGCTTGTCTTTCTTCTTTGTCTTCTGTATCTGTTCCTAAGACTACAGGTGAGGCATTATCCCATCCCGGATGGCGACAGGCTATGATTGACGAGATGTGTGCACTTCATGGCAGTGGTACTTGGGATCTGGTTCCTCTTCCCTCTGGAAAATCTGTTGTTGGATGTAGATGGATATTTACTGTCAAGGTTGGTCCTGATGGGCAGGTGGATCGTCTCAAAGCACGTTTGGTGGCCAAGGGATATACTCAGGTGTTTGGTGAAGATTATGGGGATACATTTCCCCTGTGGCAAAAATGGCGTCTGTTCGCCTCTTTATTACTATGGCTGCTATCCGTCACTGGCCCCTTTATCAATTGGATGTCAAAAATGCTTTCCTCAATGGTGATCTTGCGGAAGAAGTTTATATGGAGCAACCTCCTGGATTTGTTGCTCAGGGGGAGTCCAGTCTAGTTTGTCGACTCCGCAAATCTTTGTATGGTCTCAAACAGTCTCCACGAGCTTGGTTTGAGAGGTTTAGCACCATTGTCCAGCAGTTTGGTATGACTCGGAGTGCGGCTGATCACTCAGTCTTTTATCGCCACTCAGACTCTGGATCTATTTATTTGGTGGTATATGTTGATGACATTGTCATTACAGGTGATGACCATCAAGGCATTACTCAGTTAAAACAACATCTCAGTCATCATTTTCAGACAAAAGATCTCGGAAGACTACGATATTTCTTGGGAATTGAAGTGGCTCAATCCAAGGGTGGTATTGTGATATCCCAGAGGAAATATGCTATGGACATTCTAGAGGAGACAACTTTGTTGAATGTTAAGCCCGTCGATACCCCCATGGATCCAAACGTCAAGCTTATGCCAAATCAGGGGGAGCTATTTTCAGATCCAGAAAGGTATAGAAGATTGGTTGGGAAGCTGAACTATCTGACAGTTACTCGACCAGACATCTCATTTGCAGTCAGTGTAGTAAGTCAGTTCTTGAATTCTCCTTGTGAAGATCATTGGAATGCAGTGATCCGTATCCTCAAGTACATCAAGAATGCTCCAGGTAAAGGTCTCCTCTATAAAAACAAAGGTCATACCAGAGTTGAGGGATACTCAGATGCTGATTGGGCAGGTTCCCCCAGTGATAGAAGATCCACATCTGGGTATTGTGTATTCCTTGGAGGTAACTTGGTTTCTTGGAAAAGCAAGAAACAAAGTGTAGTTGCCAGATCAAGTGCTGAAGCAGAATATCGCTCCATGGCCACAACCACCTGTGAACTTATCTGGTTAAAACAACTATTGAAGGAACTCAAATTTGGAGACATTGGCACAACATCTCTCATTTGCGATAATCAAGCTGCTTTACATATTGCTTCCAATCCAGTGTTTCATGAAAGGACCAAACACATTGAGATAGACTGTCATTTTGTTAGAGAAAAAGTCCTCTCTGGAGATATAGTCACTAGTTTTGTTAACTCAACTGATCAATTAGCTGATGTTTTCACTAAGTCTTTGAGAGGGCCTAGGATAGATCACTTATGTAACAAGCTTGGTGCATATGATTTATATGCTCCAGCTTGAGGGGGAGTGTTGTAAATAATAGTTTAGAATAGTAGTATAGAAGTCCCACATCATGTATATCTCTTTGTATTTTCTTTCTTTTGAGTTATATAATAGACTCTCCGCTGTGTAGTTAAGACACACGAATTACTTATAAATCTTCTTGTTCTTGATATTCAACATTAACAATTAACCAAAACTGAGGTGTGATATTGTAGAAATCGAAAGTTGCGAGGGCTTCTACCCATTTTTCTGGGGGGAAAAAAGAAAGAAAAAAATTACAAATAGATATACAGATATGAAAGTCTTCTAATCAAAATTCATAAGAAGACTTCTAACACATTAGTGTCTCAATTTTGTGACACTAGTTATTTACCATCAAATCTGATAAACATGAAAGTCTGCTTTCAAATAGGATGTGATTCATAAAGGAGTTCAAAATACTCTTATATGTGCAATGCCTGTTAAATTATGCTCACAAGGTCTCTGAGTAACAAGACTAGCAATACCTGTTATTCATCCTGTTGATTAGTTTTGTAAGTTTATTACATTCAAGCAAATCTATTTTTATGGGTGAAAACCGTAATGTAGTCAAAGTCTAATATTAACATTGACCTTAATCGTATAAAATATAATTTGAAAGACTGAAACTTCATTGGAGATAAGCATTTTCACTGAAGAGAATTTACCCCAAACTTGGATTTAACTTGCTCAAAGAATCAAAGTACATTCAGGAGTATAAACCATATGTGATCAATTTGAAAATTCTTAAGCCATCAATAAACCTTTCATGTATGTGCTTGAAAATGTATTCTACAAGAAAAAAAATGTTAAAACAATACCAGTGAGAATACTTCTGCGACTGCTTAATAGCTCATGTAGACCACATCCACCTTCACTAGTTGTTATCTCCCAGGAATAACCCTGGAAAATGGAGGTAGCTCTTTATGCAATGCATATCGTTACAAAATAAATACAGGACACTTGTCTTTTACAAAGATTGTTATGATACCAGAGTTATTACAACAACTGAACAAAGTGATGCAAGTTTTAACTTTGGATGATAAAAAAATTTGTGAAATGAGGATTGAGGAACAGAAAGAGCATTGAGCAACAAACAAATATGCAATATTTGACTCAATAAAACAGCAGGAAGCAATATATATGATATGCAGTAATATTACCTTGCTCACTGTTAGTATCCTGTCTGCTGTAACAATGGCACCTTTAAGAAAATTGACAGCTTCACCTGTGTCAAGAGCATGTGTCCTTGCCCAAGTAGGAAAAACCCATTCCAGTGCTCCACGCCATTCTGGAGGTAGCCCCAAATTACTATATGTAATTGCAGGTTCAACTCCCTAACACATATTTTTTCATCAGCTTCTCTGCTGATATAAAAAGACTAAAGAACTTCTTGAGTTACACCATCTAACAATTTATAATAATTAATTTTTTAGGTTGCTACTCGAATGGTTTCATCTGAAATCCTTATGTTACAAACTTCTTGAGTTAATATAAATTTCATTTAGCAAAGCATTATTCACCCTATTTGTGATATCACAGATCAAAGACTGCAATTATTCTCCAAGAGTGTTCATTAACATGACCGAGCATCTTCGATATGCAATTTTGCATGCAAAGCCCAGCCAATCATGTTCCAATCATGCATTTCAATGTGACAACCAACACATAGTATTTTATGTATTTATAAACTTCAAAATAAATCTCACCTACTGGGATGGTGCTTAGTTGTTGGTTGTCGGTATAAACTTAAAAAATAAAAGTAGTATAAATTTTTCAGTTTCTGACAATGTATTCATTGTTATCATAGGCCTGCAATTAATAATTGTAAATAAGAGGCAGCCACGCTGAAGGCATGTGGGTGAAAAGCATAAAACATTACTCAAACCCTTGTTCTGTTGTTGAAGCTTCAAAGCTCATTTAAGAAAGCATAAAGATCAAAGTATAATGTTATTGCTTCTGTTAATAGTAACACTTCCAAAAATAAAATAAAACTGAAATAACTTACCTGATGGGCAATATTATGTATTACTAATATACTGCGTGCATCCTTATATACCCCATGTGGACGATACTTTGCTGCCAAAAGTCTGCACCACAATCGAAGTACCAGCACTCAATGTCAGTAAGACAGCAGAGTCAACTCAGACAAATCACAAGAAGCTTCAAATGAATGTTAAAATGTGAAAATCCACATGCCATAATGAAGCCTAAGAATAAGTAAAAGTAAGGATAAGTAAAGTTTCCAAAGTAAATAGCAAATTGCAGGACTGTAGCGAGTCATTGGAAGAAGGATTGTCTTTACTAAAGCAAACATATTTACTCCCATATTTTAATAAAGATAAACTTTGACACAAATAGTATGCTTCGGGAAAAACACATTGGAAAAGAAAAAAATGGGGGAAGGGGGCAAAGAGTATTAAAAGGGTAGATAAAGGTAGGCATGCATACATTGGAACTAGGCTGGCATGCCAATCATTAACAAGGAACACACATTTTTCTCCATAAGTGAATCCTCCCAATGGAAGCACCAACGGAGCTTCACATGCTGCATGGCAAAGTAAAGTGAACCGAAACTGTAAAACGAAGTGAGAAGAAAATTTATCATTATTCATGAATCAGAGATGGAAGTATAATACTAATCTAGCATCAAAGCTAGAATTAAAATCATACCTGATTATCCCCAAAAGTCCCATACTTGTCCCCATATGGATTCCCTGGTCTATGGAATGAGGGGTGATCCACAAATACCTAAACATGAAGCAGATACTATGATGTAAGAAATCAAATGGCTTTGAAAACCCCAAGAGTAGCAAATGCCTAAAAAAAAAAAAAACAGAAGTTCATACCCAATCAACACCTTCCCTATACTCATGGTAAAAGCCAACTTCTTGAATACCTCCAAAGCAATATACTTTGATGCAGTGATCAAGATCAACTGCACCAGAAAACTTACTATCCTCAGAAGGAACATGAATGTATCTAGGAGAGATAACCATAACACGGTGTCCACGAGCTGCCAGTGCTATTGGCAAAGAACCACAAACATCTGCAAGACCACCGGTCTTTGAATATGGTGCAGCTTCAGCAGTAACAAAAACAATGTTGAAGGATACTCTAGTCTCAGCTTTCTTTTCTTCTATATCCTCAGCCTCAGGCTTTTCAACTTCATCGCTAGTTGAATCTTCTTTAGTAATGTTCCCTGCATGTTATGCTCTTATCAAGTCAAAAATCATAACACCCTCTAAAACTTGATGGATACAAGATTAGTCTTTGTCATTATAATATTAACATACCAATTTTTCAATTCAACTCAACAAAATTAGAATAAAGCCTAGCAAGATTTTTAAATGCATGCCTATAAAATGACACATGTGCATGAAATGTTGATAACTTGACATGTGTCTATGAATTTTATAATGCAAAAGAGGAAATTAATATAAAAAAAATTAAAAAAAATAAAGGCACCAGACTCAGGAATCAAGCGAAAACCAATTAGATAGCCAAAAGCATCAGTCTCTCTAGCTAATACAAGAGCTGTTTCTTCTTTACGGTGGTTGTGGTGTTGGTGTTGAGCTTCGTCTTCAAAAGCAAATGACCCGTCTTGTGAAGCAGCAGCCCCACCTTCAGTGTCGCTGGAAAATGATCGCAAGTTTGCATTTTTAGTTGATCTTTTCAGCAAATATGGGAAACCCAGTTGCCTCATCAACCCTGAATTGTTATTAGCTTGAGTTGGCATTGATGATGTTCGTAAATGTAGAAAAACACGAGCAAGTTCCAGAGACTCCATGCGTTGAGAGAGAGAGAGAGAGAGAGAGAGAGAGAGAGAGAGAGAGAGAGAGAAGAGTTCCAATTTCCAATGTAGGAGGAAAAGAATCGTGAACAGAAAAGGAAAGGAAGATAAATAAAGAGAGAGAGAACAAAAAGAAACAGAGCACAGTGGAGAAATCACATGAGATGAGAGGTGATAAATAGATTTGGAAAGAGAAAAGGGTACATTGCGTTGCGTCAGATCCACCTAAACCGCCAAAACCTTAAAAAAAGCCAACACTAGATTTTAGCAGCACCTACATCACTACTTCACTATCTCTTCTTGCTCTGTTTTTTTTTATCCAACCTCTGATATTTCCCCAATTGCTGCAAAAGGATATGGATTGAGTGAGAGATATTAACTACATTTTTATATCTATTTATTACGTTAATTACATTATTAAGTACGGTAATTCATAATAATTATTTTTTTCTGATTATTTATTCATTAATCATTGGATTGGTGTATTTAATATTAAATGCATTATGTTTTTGTAAATAATGTTATATTATATAACTAAAATAATAGAAAATATTTATATTAAACTTAATAAAATAGTAATCAAAATTCAACAAATTTAATGATTAAAATTAAAAACGTAATGTAACACGACCTTTGAATCCTTTTATAATTCTCTGCAATGCCTGTTGCAGTATCACTAAGTGTTAGAATGTCGAAGAATGTCGAAAAATATCGAACACGACACGTTAAGATTTTTGAAAAATTGATGCTTCGTAGTATATTTGTACACATTTTTCGTAGTTGACATAGTAACACTATTGGACCCCAACTATTTATATATTTTAGAGCATCCGAATCATGGTTTGGTTGCATTAGGTTATAATAAGGCTTGTTTTTTCTTACAAGATAGTTAAATAGGTTGTTAACAAAAGGAAAGTTATTTACTATTAATTTCATTAACTTCTTCTTTATTTATAAATTATAGCATAAACTTAATCTCATTTCATTCGAAATAAAAAAAATATGCATGCACATTTTATATACGTACAAAAAATTATCCTCTGATAAAGTGTTGAGAAAAATTTAAAAATAAGAAGGCAATAAACAAAGGGGCAAGATATACTTACCACAAAAAATATTTATCACCTTTACAACCAATCTAATCTGATAATTTCCGTCAATCTAACGGTTATAATTTATTAAATTTATTAAAAATTAATAATTAATTAATAAGTACGATCCAGTAATTATCAATAAATTATAACCGTTAGATTAACGGAAATCAACGATAATTAAGTTGGTTATAAGGGTGATAAATTTTTTTGGTGATAAATATACCCTTCTCCATAAACCAAAATTGAAAGTATTTTATTTTTAGAAGGGAAAAATGTATCCAATGTTACTTTAGATAACTTTATCTAATGTTCATCGAAACGACGTCGTTTTGGAGTTAAAAAATTAGAATGACAAAGACTATTATAACCCTGAAATAAATTAAAATTATAAAAACATCATGATTTCTGCCCCAAAACGATGTCGTTTCGATGAACATTAGATAAAGTTATCTAAAATAACTTTAGAAATAACAAACCCATTTTAGAAACACGTTAACTGTTGTTTTTCCGGACCGTTATTTTGATTTTCATTCACATATGATGGTTAATCTCATGGCCTTATGAAGCGCTAAGATAATTCAAAATTGTACATATTTTATGTAATATAAACAACTCAAGCATTATTTTTTTGTATAAAAAAAAAAACAATTTTCTTACATGTAAAACAGAACATAAAATACGAGTCCTATATATTACACGAGTCCTAGATATTACAATCTCGTTTTTTGTGTGTTGGTTGGGGGTAATACAATCTCAGATTTTGTTGTTCATGACATCAACGACATTATTAAACTGTCCTTAAATAATAAATACCAATGCATGTCAACGACCAAAGTTCAGACCATACAAAAGCATGCTATGATAATTATTACGATGTTCAGAAAATAAACTAATTAATCAAGTCATGCCCAACCGTGGGGTCCAAGAGGAACGGCCCAATCTTCAACCCCAACATCATCTGGGCAACCACTTGAAATCCGTCTAGATTGGGGTCGAATCCCATTGATTTTTGGGCTTGGACTCCTTAAAAATTGATTAGCTGTAGTGGCCCCACCAGAGCTGGATGAGTCACAGCCCAACCCAATAGCAGGACTATTCCTAGTGGATGAGTTCCAGTGAGGCCCAGATGAAGTCCGTTGCTTAAATGGGCCTTGACTCCGAACCTTGGCCTTTGCTGACTGGGTTGGAGCCATATAGCTAGGTACATTCCCACTGTGCTGCCGATGGTGGTGCCGATTGGAGATTGGGCTTGAATAAAGAAAGTCTCGATTCATGAGGCCCATGTTGGGGTGAGTTGAGTCCAGAGGCAGAACCATGTCCATTTCAACTGTTTTTTCTTCAGACATGTCATCTGCGGTGGCAGTGGCTGTATTAAGAGTCATGTATTGGGTCCCACGTGACCCCAAATGTCTAACATGGTGTGATTGTGATGACATCCAACTTTCCAACCAATTCCAATCGCTTCCAATATCATCACCATGTTGGTCTATCTGCAAATATTGCTTCTGCTGTTGCTGCTGCAAACAAAATGATTAACAATGAAAATGATTTTATTTTTTTGGTAATGATAATTGAATTTAATTTAGGGTTTATTGTTTCATATATCATAAAAGATAAATTTATCTTCTATATATAGATAAAAGTGTGTGTGACTCATATTTTTTCTTTCTCTCCCTTCTCCTCACTTGGACTTACATAGGTCCCACACACTTTTATGTATGTAAGAGATAGATAAATTTATCTCATAAAACATAAGAAATATTAAACTTTTAACTCATTGATATGGAATTGAATTAATTCTTGTGTAGCCACAGGACTAGTGTAAAATTCACTTTCAATTAAACCCCCATTAACAAAACGGGGTAAAGGAAATCTTGTATACAGTATTATACTTGCATATTTGTAAAAAAATTATTTTCTAAATTTGAACAAACGAGCTTTTAGTGAGAGCAATTTTATCACTACTCCATATTTATCCTCTTAAAACCACTCCCTATTAAAGACTAACTAGGGTAAGGTGAGGGTTTTTGAAAGCAATCTTATCCTTACAGATTTACAAAGAAATTACGGATTTACATTTTAACCTTCTAAGCGACTATTGTAAGTAACAAAAAGTAATTTCAAAGGGAAAAAAAGAAAAGAAAAAAAAGAATAACCTGGCAGTTGTAAGCGTATGCAAGAGCTCTCTCCCTTTTCATTGCAGCTTCATGTTTCATCAAATCACGTTCCTTAATTTTCTGACTACTTAGTCGCCTATTTTCCCAACCATCTGAGTTTAACTTTGTCACGGGGCTCATAAGCTTAGGTTTTTGTTCATCGAGTTCTCTTTGCTTCTTCTGAGTCAAGTGGAGTCTGCGAGCTCTTACTCGTGCCTGTACTCGGACTAATGCTTGCATGCACCGCATTGTCACGTGCGCTTGCTTGCGCACATTATGTCCCCTCACAAGTGCTTGCAGCCTCACTAATCCCTTCAAAGCACGCAATGCACGTCTAGCCTACACAATTCAACACCCAATTGCAAATTGAACACTGTCCTTACTTACTTGGGTACCAATTAGTTTAAACTTTAAAGTCACAAATAATTGCAACATAACTAGGGATAATTAGAATGGATATTTATATATAATATAGACTCATGGAATTCAGAGAGTACTGGTGTGCCACGCTTAACTAACACATTCACAATGTGTGGCAAAGGCCAAAAAACTTGCCAGAGTCTATACGCAAAGATATTAATATCAGTTGACAAAAGAGATAACTTTGAGCTATGTGTATAAAATTAATGGATGGGTAAGCACAAACAACCAACCAAATGGTCAAGTTAATTCATGAATATTTTATTTACCCTATCTCCTCTTTATTATTCCAACCTAATAAGGAAAATGATTGAGTTCCAGTTAGTTTTGAGCTACTTCATATGCTCGGAATACAAACATTTTCAGGGTAAGTTTTACTTATATATATAAAATAAATTAATGCAAGGTTGAATGCTTGAAAAAGATGAATGGCGATCACATATAATACGGCAAGGGTCATTCATTTATTATAAATGCATGTAACTGTAAAACTGTGGGAGTAGGTGGAATATTTATGGCCCAACCGGAACCAATGAATTTCTGATGTAACACACTCTGATGTTAAACAATGAACAACAACTTGACCAAAAAAAGACAAGAATAATTACTGAAGTTAGTAAGAGAAAGACAAAAGACAAAGGAGGTCCTTACAAGGTATCCTCTGTAGTATGATTGAATGAGTGTTGCTGCAGATTCTTCGTTAGAGTAGCGTCCATAACCTGCCAATTTCACAACTCTAGCAGCTGCTTGAGCAGCTGCAACTGCAGCTTCAGCAGCTGCGGCAGTTGCTGCAGCAAAGGCAATGGCATGATTTCTATCTTCAGTCACAGGTGTTGATGTGGTACTTCCCTCATTGGTGACATCTGGAGAACTCTCTGGAGGAAAATTCTCAAAAGACACCACCTCTGCAACTTCATGCTGCCATTTCTCTTCCTTGTTTTTCTGAAAGTGAAAACCCCAACATCAATTTAACTCCTAATTAGCAATCTTTTTGTTGGAAAGTCAAACAATAACAAAAATTAAACAGAATAACGTGTTTTGTTTAACATGATGGAGATCTATCATGGGAAGCACATGATGATCAAGATGAATGATGTGATGGGTTAGGTGGTATGATAACTATGTGACACAATTACTAGTAAAATTATTTGATACATGTTCACATGATGGGGACCATATACACACATAATTACATACTGTATTGGGTTGATGGTCCTAAGGGCCAGTAAGATCACCCTTTGTGTGGTTGCACAAAAGACGACAACAGCAACAAATAAGAATTTCACTTACTTTACTTATGAACGAGATGTTAGCCTTTAATGTGTAAGGTAAAGTGCAATGATAGCAATACTTATGCTGCAGATATGCAGATAAGCAATTTCTGCTTTCTTTTGGTTTGTTGGGGATTCAGGAAAGGGCCATGACTCGTGACCTAAACACATGACTAATTCAAGAACTTCGATGTGAACCGGTGATCAATGACATGATGCACAATTAAAGTCGTCACAAAAATATATATTAGAATAACGTATAACCAGTTTCGTAACGCATATAATTAAGATGAAAATTTTTACGATTATAAAAATGAAAAAGAAGAGAAACTAAAAATATAAAATAAAAAGGTGTCAAGAAGTAAATCACCAATTTAGTATTGGAAAATTTTCAGAACATCAATTTTGTCGCAAAAGATCAATAACTTATCTTTAAATGGTAATTTTTGTTATCAGAAAACATCAATTTGATCCTAATAAACAGTAATGTTCAAACAATTTCGATGGCAAGAAATTATTAACTAATGACCAAATGGATATCATAATCTTTGAAGGAATGAATTAAGTCGATCTTCCAAAAATCTCTTAACTGTCAAAATGAATATTGAAGAAAAAAGAAGAGACAAGGCAATGAAATTTACTAATGAGCAGTGATTATGCTTTTGGAACGTAAATCAAAATGGAAACTCCTAACGCATTAAATTTTTTTTTAGCAGAATTGAAAATAGAAAAAAAAAATTAATTGGTCCTAACAATCAAAGAAGAAAGAAAATAGAAACATAGCACCCCAGCAAATAATTTATTCACAAAGAAGAAAACAAAAAGCAGGGAATGAATGGATCACCTTCTTTTCCGGCACCGGCGAGTCCTTAGAAGATGACTTGAAAACTTTCTTCACTGATGAGAACCAGCTTCCTCCTTTCTTCCCCATCTGCTTCTTACAACCACCACCACCATCACCATCATCATAATCATATGTATTACCAATTCAGACATGTCAGAACCTTAAAAATCGAATTGTTACCGTTTCAAGTATTCAACGAACCGAAAACATCCCTTAGGACACGTTACGTTAAGGCAAAAAACTGTGTACTAAATTTCAGAGAGACAAGAAAACCGGTTTAGGAACAAACCTGTTGTTGGTGAGACAAATGTTGGTGTTTGGGATCAGTTGGATTGGACCTTGACGTATTGTGTGTGTCATTTAGCAGAGCCCGGAAGTTCTGAACTCTTAATTCTGAAGCAGAAATCAGAGAGAGACAGAGAGAGAGAAAAAAAGGATGAGGATACAGTCACAGAGAACGCGTGTGTGAGAGAGATAGAGAGATTATTAGTAACTTTAATCCAGTAGGTGGCAGAAATAGAATCTAAATATGAAGAGAAAATAATATGGATGAATAGATGGAATCTATACATATTCATATATATACTAAAAAATAGATGCATAGATATAACCTGACGATAATATTCACCAAACATTTATGATTGTATTTAATAATACAATTTTAATTTATTATAAAGTTCATATTAATGCAATTTTTAATATTTATTATAAATTTAATATTTAATAAATATTTTGAAATTTGTATTAAATATTTTGATACCGAATTGATTGTACAACCGATGCGTTAACTATATTGAACCGATCCATACTCTAGTTCCCGGATCAACCTGCGAGGCTGCGCCAGTTCGATCCTGATTTGATATTGAAGTTGATTTATTTGGACATACATATTATTTTAGAAAGAAGAGTAAAGATTATAATTATTAATAAAAAATTAGTAAACTGAATCCTAATAATTTCAAAATTTGTTAAATATATTTTATGAAAAATATTATATTTATAACCTCCTTTCGCTACAATATTTTACAATCAAATCTTAATAATTGATTTTTATTAACCTGACGATTATAATTTATTGAGAATTAATAATTAATTAATAAATATGATCTAATAAATTATAACGGTTAGATTAACGAAAATCAACGGTTAAGATTTAATTGTAAGATGTTATAAGCGAAAAAAGATTGTAAATATAATCTTCCTCATATTTTATTATACCTTTAACTCTTTGGCATTATTTTTTTCTCTCTCTCTCATATTTATCATCATTAACTGGTGGGTGTTGAGTTACTTTTCTCCAAATAGATTTTCTCGTGTGTTATTTAATACGATCATATAATATGAGATAATTTTCTAATTATACAAAAATGAATTAACGGTAATAATTTTGTAACTACTTCTCTCAATGTGTGTTTTGTCTTTTCCCTTTATCACTATTGATTCGTTTTTGTATTGTTAGGATTCTTCCATATGACACAGTCATTTTAAATAACACACCAGAGGATCTACTCTCACTTTTTCTTGAATATTTTTTCACCTAAAAAAATAAAATCGCCACACTATTTGAAAAAACTTAGCCACCTTTTGAAAAGGCTTAAGAGTTATAATTTTGAAAATGTATAAGTTTTCATTAAATTCAAACAATAACTTCTAAATAAACTTACACACTTTTGAAAACTATTTGTTGTTTAGTTAAGAAACCAAATTCTTTAAAAAAATTGAATAAACAATTAACTTTTATGAAAATATTAGTGAGCCCCTTGGAAATTACGGTAAAAAATCAATATTCGTCACTTACTTAAAATTAGAAATAAAACGAAATAAATAGTACCTTTTTATGGTTGGAGGGAGCATTATATGACATAGTTTTAAAATAATTTCTATATAGGACGAAATCATTTCATATCAGTATAAATTATAATTTTAATCTTAATTATTAATAATATTTATATTTAATTATTATAATTTATTGGAAATGTGAGTTGTTAAATATAAGTGCGTCAATACGTAAAACTTTGTGTAAGACTATGATATAAGTTGATCTTGCCTCTTTTATATATAGTTGTAAGTTGTTGTTACGGGGAAAAGAGGTCCTACCTATCATAGATGTTGGGTAACTTTTGGCTTAAGATTACTGAGAACAGAAAAGTTGTAGTGGAGCAATTCACATCGTAGTGACATAAAATTGTCCTTCCGCAATTGTTGAATAATGAGATAATCTTTGTGTGTGAGTTTTGCTTCGTTATTTTTCTCATAGACATATAATTTAAAATGGGGCTAATAGGTACAATGTATTAGCATGTGTGTAGGGCAACCAATTCTTGAATTTTGTTTCTTTTATACATATGGCTTGACATAAAATCTCTATAAAAATTTGTATTTATTTAACTATTTTGAGTAAAGCTCGATGGTGTGCCAACTAATTCCTAATTCATAATTTTATCTCTTCCTATTTTCTCTCTCTCTCTCTATAATCCTGATTCATTATACGTACAAATACATTCATGCAAAGATATGTGCTAATAGCATTTTAAATTCATATATTCCTGATTCATTGTACGTACACATACATTCATGCAAAGATATGCGCTAGCATTTTAAATTCATGCTTACATATAGACATTTTAAAATATAAAAATTTGTACTTGTACAAAAAAATATATAAAAATTTGTCTTTAAACATTGTAACCTGTTTACTTTATATAGAATTATAATTATCGGTTTTATTTTTCTACTGTTACGGGAGAGAGTTATCTGCAAAAAAAATAATAATTACATACTTTCGGAGTATATATAATTGTAATTATTATTATTTTTCTCTCCGTCACATCAATTGACAATTCTGAGAAGAGAACTTTTTTTGCAGCTTTAAAAATATCACTATGTAGAAACTGAAATAGAACATCACAATTAAATTAAATATACATATACAAAGAAAAAAGAAACTATATATTTTGCCGAGTTCTTGATGTGATTCACAAGTAAGTCACGACTCACGAGCTTGATCCCTTGCTCGCACGCTATGTACGCTGGCCTGTCCATTCTTTGCATAATCTTCAGTCAATCGGCCCCACTCCCTTTAAGAAAAAAATTATGCCAAACCACCTCACGAATGAGTGTGACTCATGTCACATGTGGTATTAAGATGCAAACCAAAACTAGTTTACCCATTTGATCAGGCAGATATATATTAGAGGTTTGCAAGGCACTGTTCATTGAAGGATATGAAGTAGGTGATAATGGAAACTGATCCAATATATATAGATTAATTTCTTCCCTAGGGTTCCATATCTTCTATAGTGTTCCTTTAACAATATTCTTCTTTATCCTGACTTATGATAAATAATATATCCTAATATATAAGTTGGTACCTTTTAGATTAGATTGCCTAATTTTGTAAATTGTGCATAAACAGCACAAATTTTAATTGAAATCTTGATAAAAATAAAAATAAATGTTGAAACAGATCAGTGTATATAACCAGCCCATGAAAGCTGAAACATTTCAACGTAATAAATAAATGTTTCTTTCCCATTATGTTGAGGTGTGGTGTGTGAACGTTTATTGCTACACGCACTTTAGGAAGTTCTGATTATGGTAGATAGAAAATGAAAAAGGAACCGAAGTTTTTAGACCATGAAAGGCTTTGGCCTTGGAAGATTGCTTATTTGCTTGCTTGCATTGAAAGGTAGTCACACCGCGGAGCAAGGTAAAAGGTGTGCGTTAGAAAGGCGAGTAGTCTTATTAATTTATGTGCCCTCTTTTTTCATGCATTTTGAGATGGATATAATTAAAGTTTGGTGACATGCACCTTTCATCATTTTTATTTATTTTTTATATTATGTGGTGCTGTTTTATTAAGTACGATCCATTGGAGCCTACCTCATGAAAAAAATTCTCCTAGCTCATTGTCCTAACTAAACAGGAACAGCGACCTTCGGTGCTTGGTCTCTGCATGAATCAATTTATATGCCAACCACAGATTGAAAACTCTAATTAATTCAGTTATCTCTTGTTCTGTTACAATACCAAAATATATATTCAATCCAAAAACTTAAACAGTTGGGTGATGGTTTTTTAATCTTTTATATTATTTTCTAACACATTTCTCACACAAGAGTGTTTTATACTTGAAGTGTGGATATTGCATATGCCCAATTTTTAGTTTATCTTGTGCTTATTTAATTCTACTAAAAAGTGGGGGTGACGATGATCGAACCCGTAATCCTGAAGCTCTGATACCATATAAAGAACCAATTTAAAATAAAATTTTAAGATGTTAGGATGACATTATATTAATAATTTTTATATATCTCTAACAAAAATATTAAAAATTCCTAATTATTGGAGTTAACTATTTAAGATTATTTACACCATAGGTGTCGATGGCAATGGTTAAAAGTGATTATTTGAATCCAATTTTTTTTTAGAAGCACCTTTGCAAAGATATTTGGCCTTTATCACACCTGGATCTTATGTATTAATGGTAAAGATATATGCTAACTATCCACTTTATCATCAATTAGATGCATATGTTTTTTCCTTATATTTTAGGAAAAAATAAAAAAATAAACCTTAATATTATCACGCTAATAACATATGTGTGTGGTAAAAGTTAAAAATTAATCTAAAAGGTTGCATCCAAATTATTAATTCTAAAAATAACCCATATGTACCCATAAAATAACCCACATGTACCCATAAACTTATGTTATTTGTATTTGATTTCACAACAGGAATAGAAATTTTGGCGATTAATCAGTGGAAATTGTTAAAGACAAAAATCAATGAAGATACATTATATGGAATATGAAAATTTCTTGTACATATTCATTAACAACTGCTTCTTTTTTGTATTTTTAAAATTTTTAAAATATCTGACTAAATGATTTATGTGGATCCATTGTCATTTAAATGATTTTAGACATTTGTCGCTGATTGTTCCTTGTTTCTTTTTAATTGTGAAGTTTGTTGTCCATCTACGTTGATGTTCTTCACAAGTCACAGCTAGGAGTATAAATGGGCCAAGTTAGGCCAGACTTTGGCTTTGATAGCCTAAGTCTATGTAAAATATTTAGAGTGTATACTGATCCATTAGTCCATTAAAGTCTTGATTTATAGGTGTGGCTTGACTTATTATAAAAAACAAATAAATATGACCAGCAAGGCCTACCAAGTTGCAAACTAAAGTTTATAGGCCCAAACCAAATTAAAATATAAAAGTTAAAAAAATTTATTCACAAAGATCACATGAAATTGTTATAAAAAAAAAAGATCACATGAAATAAATATTCATTAACATCACATGAAATAATGTTCATAAAGATCATATGAAAATGTTCATAAAAATCACATGAAAATTTTATATATGTATATATACCTATAATTTGCACTTTCTTTAATTGGTCTAAAAAGGCCAAATATAATCTTTTGTGGGCTGACCCGCAGACTTTAACTCATTTTGACACCTCTATGGCTATCCCCTTCTATAGAGAATTCTTGTGCTAAATCATGTCTAAAAGGGCCAAATATAATGTTTTGCGGGCTGGCCCGCGGGTTTCAATCAATTTTGATACCTTTATGCCTATCTCCTTCTATAGAGAATTATTGTGCTAAATCATGCAATAAATGGACCCTCAATTCTTTCGAAGGAGGAACTTGCCTCAACTTCTCAACAAACTAAGGAAAAAATAATTATTCAAATAAGTGGCGGAAACAAAGATATCGTCAAGAAATAATTTATATTAGTAATTAACAATAGCTATGAATCAGTAACGCCGTAAGAGTGGTCTCATTGATCACCTCTGTACTTATATAAGGTTCAAGAGAATTCCCAAATTTCTCTCCAAACAAAGTTCTGAGCTCACGCAATTCTGGCAGATCAAAAAACCTAGCTGCAGCATACATAATGATGGTATAGCTTCCTTGCATTCATCAGGGCAATCCCTATTGAGAAAGATTATAATATTGTCACGATAACGTGGAGAAGAAAGTAAAAAATAGTGACAAAAACAAAATACTTAAGTAATAATATAGATGCTTCTAGTGGACTAGTGGTCATGTTGGTCTTAAATTTAGTGCATTTGCATTGCCATATGTGAATCTTTAACCCAAATTCGTTATACAAACGGGGGTTGAACTTGTAAATGGTTGAATTGAATTTATATAAAAAGAGAACATTCCGTAGGTAAAAAAGAGGGAATATTCAGTGATTCGATATATAAATAATTTGTTAAGCGTGAGACATAATCAAAGAACTGCAGTCCCATTCAATCGGAACAAAGGAAACATAATAGTGAAAATGAAAAACAAAATAATCTTTTACTGCAATTTAGAAATTTATACCTCTACTTACAAAGGTCTTGAAGAGGATCGAAAATGCATCCAACAAACTTTGCAATGAGCTCGTAGCAAGACAATTCATTTTGCTCCTTCGGAAGAACTTCAGCCTGCTTCCACACTGCAAAGAGTTTAATGTCCAAGCTAATTATAATAAGTTCATTGAGAGAAGAGTTATCTCCTCTCGTTCTACCGCTCCTTTATTATATTTTTTCAGTCTATGTCCATTCACTCTAAAAGTGCTTCCAGTTTTCTCATTTATAATGACAAATGCTCCATTGGATAGTTCCTTGATGATTTCATAAAGTCCATCCTATCTTGATTTCAACTTCCCTGGGAACAGCCTTAATCTTGACCGGTAGAGCAATACTTTATCACCAACTCCCACCTCTTTTGACATTAGCTTTTTGTCATGCCATTTTTTCATTTGCTCCTTATAAAGACTAGCATTCTTATATGCTTCACTCCTGAATTCTTCCAACTTATTCAGTTGGAGCAATCTCTTTTCCCCCAGCAAGTTTAGTATCCATGTTCAGCAGGGTAATTGCCCAAAAAGCTTTGTGTTGTAACTCTAAAGGAAAATGGCACCTCTTACCAAATACAAGTTTATATGGGGAGCATCTTATGGGCGTACGGTATGCCGTCATGTATGCCCATAAGGAGTCATCCATTTTGTTGGACCAATCTTTCCTGGTGGGGCTCACAACTTTCTCTAGAATTCTTTTGATTTCCCTGTTGGATACCTCTACATGCCCACTAGTCTGCGGGTGGTATGGAGTAGCAACTTTGTGATGGATATCATATTTCTTTAGGAACACTTCAAATTGTCTATTCACAAAGTGTTTTTCCCCATCATAATTGCTCTTGGGGTTCCAAAGCGAGTGAATATATTTTTCTTGATAAATTTCATCACCACCCTAGTATCATTTGTGGAAGTGGCTGAGGCTTCCACCCACTTTGAGACATAGTCAATTGCTACAAGTATGTATTTATTGCCAAAGGAAGGCGTGACAGGCCCCATGAAATCTAGTCCCCACACATCAAACAGTTCAATATCCATTATAGGAGCAAGGAGCATTTTATGTTTTCTTGTGATGTTCCATATTTTTTGACACATGTTATAGTTTTGAGCAAACTTGTTAGCATCTTTAAACAAGGAAGGCTTATACATACCTGACTGAAGTACTTTAGCTGCAGTTCTTGTTCTAGCGAAGTGCCTTCCATAAGGTGAATTATAACATTGCTCCAAGATTTGTTGTTGCTCTTCTTCAGGAATACATCTTCGGAGTAATTGATCATAGCATCTTTTAAAGAGTAGAGGATCATCCCAAAAGTATTTCTTTGCTTCATGGTGGAATTTACTTCTTATTTGATAGCTCAAATGATATGGTTCTACTCCAACCGCCAAGTAGTTCGTGATATATGCGAACCAGGGAGCACTTTTCTCAAAGAGCATAATGAGTTATTCACCAGGGAATGTTTCTTTGATTTGCTCCTTATCTTCCCGAGATTCTTCCTTTTTCATTCGAGATAAATGGTCTGCAACCATATTGTCGCTCCCCTTCCTATCTTTGATTTCCATATCAAATTCTTGGAGAAGGAGCACCCATCTGATCAGTCTGTGTTAAGCATCTTTCTTGGCAAATAGATGTCTAACTGCTGAGTGATCAGTCAACACCGTCACCTTGGAGCATATCAAATAGGATCTAAATTGATCGCAAGCAAAGACAACTTCAAGCATTTCTTTCTCTGTTAGTGTGTAATTTACTTGTGCCGGAGTAAGAGTCTTACTGGTGTAATACACAGTTCTAAAGATTTTGTCTTTCCTTTGCCCAAGCGCTGCTCGCAATCCATATTCGCTGGCATCACACATCAACTCGAATGAGAGATTCCAATTAGGACTTTTTTTTTTTGTAAATATTCCAATTAGGACTTTGAATAATGGGAGAAGAGACAAGTTTGAACTTGAGTTCTTGGAAAGCTGTCATGCATCTCTCGTTAAAAGCAAACTTCTTATCTTGCTCCAGAAGTTCACAGAGTGATTTAGCAATCCTTGAGAAATCCTTTATAAATCGCCTGTAAAATCTGGCGTGGCCTAAAAAACTTCTGATTCCTTTAACTGTGGTTGTTGGAGGCAATTTTTCGGTCGCCTCAACTTTGGCCTTGTCTACCTCTAAACCCTTGCTCGAGACTCTGTGTCCAAGAACAATTCATTCCCATACCATGAAATGGCACTTTTTCCAGTTCAGCACTAAGTTGCTCCTAACACATCGCTCCAAAACCTGCTCAAGATTATTCAAATAGTTAAGAAAAGAGTACCCTATAACAGAGAAATCATCCATGAAAATCTATACTGCTTATCTTACTAAATCAGTGAACAAAGCAAACATGCATCTCTGAAAAGTAGTAGGAGCATTACATAAACCAAAAGTCATTCTGCAGAAAGCAGAAGTTCCAAATAGACATGTAAAAGTGGTTTTGTGTTGATCTTCAGGAGCAACCACAATCTGGTTGTAACATGAATAACCATCTAGAAAATAGAAAAATTCTTTACGGGTAGCACTGTTTAGCTTTCTATAATCTGGTTGAGGGAAGCGAGGGAAGATGATCAATAGTGACAAATAAGAACAATTAAGGTATGTGATGTTCTCTTAGGATGTGCATGACAACCATTCTATTCCTTAGCACTGTTTCTGAAAAGAAACAATTCTTTTCTATTTCTGTTCCATGGAACAGTTTCTGAGAAAAAATATCTTTGATAACATGTTCTATTTTTATTTCGAGAATGAGAATTGTGTTTGATAACATAACAAATAATATAATAAAAAATAATTCCTATTAAATATAAAAAAATTTCGAATCATCACTTTCCTTTCCATATGGTGTGGTTGTGGTGATGGTGGCGGTGAGGGGTGGCATGGTGCACTACTAGAAAAAAACCTGTATAGCGACGAAATTGCTATAGAAATTTCGTCGCTAATTTCATCCTCGCTACTACTTTCCGTCACAAATTCCCTCGCAAATTGTTTGCTGCGAGGGAATTTGTGACGGAAAGTAATAGCGATGATGAAATTAGCGACGAAATTTCTATAACAATTCCGTCGCTATACAAGTTTTTTCTAGTAGTGGTGGTGGTGGTGACGGCGGCGGCGGTACGACAGTGGTAGTGGTGGGGATGGTGGTGGTGGAGGTGACGGCAGTGGCTGCGACAATGGTGGTAGGGATGGTGGTTGGTGGTGGCGACAATGGTAGCGGTAGCATGGTGGTGGTGGTGACAGTGGCTGCGGCAGTGGCGGTGGTGGTAGGTGACAGTGGTGGTGGTGGTGGTTGGCGGCGGTGTCAGTAGTGGCTGCAACAATGATAGTGGTGGTTGGTGACATTGGTGGTGATGGTAGCGGTGATGTTGTGGTGGTGGTAGTGGTGGTGATGGTGGTGGTGGCAGTGGCGTGGTGATGGCGATGGTGGCGGCAGTGGTTGCGATGATGGAGGTGGTGGTTGATGGTGACAATGACGGTGATAGTGGTGATGGTGGTTGCAGCGGTGGTAGTTGTGGTGGTGGTGATGGTGGCATGGTGGTGGTGATGGGTGGAGGTAGTGGTGATGGTGGCAGTGGCATCGTGGTGGTGGGGGGTGGTCATGACAGCACTAGTGGTACGACGGCGGCGGTGATCTTGTTGGGATGATGGTGGTGGTGGTCTATGATGCACGGACACGGGACACGACACGACACGCCGACACGTAAATTCTAAAAAATGTCATATTTGGACACGTTGAGACACGTTTTGATATGAAATAAAATTTTTAATATATATAATATAATTTATATTTAATACATATAAGAGTCCGTAACAAGTCATATAACCAATCAAATATTTAAATTTCATAACATAAATATAAATATAAATAAATTTTCGTACTCTGTTAATTTTTCATGTCAAATTTCATAAAAAAAAAATTAATTTATAAATTATTTCTTTTATATTTAGTTAACAAATAAAAATAAAATTTATTTAAAAAAAAAAACGTGTCCGAGGGTTGACTGCGTGTCTAAAAAAGTTGTCCGTTTGTCCGAAAAATGTGTTGAAACGTGTCGGAGAGTTGACCACGTGTCCCCAAATATTGACCACGTGTCGGACGCGTGTCTGAGCGTGTCGGAGCGTGTCCGTGTCGGACACGTGTCCGACACGCAAATTTTTTCTCACGGAGCGTGTCCGTGCTTTGTAGGTGGTGGTGATGATGGTAGAGGTGGAGAGTGATTAAGAGAGATAAGTGTTTCTCATTTTGTGTTCGAAAATAAGAATTTTTTTATTTCTTTTATATGTTCCCTAGCACAAAAATTAATCTGGTTTATCCCGGGAATAAAAAAATAAACTGATTTTACCAAATGAGTTTTCTATCCATTTTTGTTCCCGAGAATAGAAATGAAAAAAAAAATTGACTCTGGGAAGGTTGTCATGTGCACCCTTATTATTTTGGCCATTTTATTCTTAGAGGCTGTTTGGATGGGCTCTACCATTTCAAAAGCTGTTTTTTTTTAAAATATGAGTGTTTTAAGGATTTTTTAACTATTTGGATGGTGACTTTTATAAAAAGCCAAAGCTAATGAAAAAGTCAAAATTTTGCTTTTTTCAAAAGCTAAGATTTTTAACTTATGGGAGAAGGAGAAGCCAAAAACGGATAGCAGATCTTGCGCATGCTTGTCGCCGAAGGGCGGGATTTGCGACAGTGATATCTAGGGGTGTGCAAAAAAACTGGTTCACTTTCCCTGCCCTTGATCTGACCCATAAATACCTATATTTTTTGAACTGGGTTTAGATACTGACCCACTTTTATTTGGGTCGGTTTTAGACCTGACTTGTTTTAATAATGACCTATTGACCCAAAACTTGACCCACACCCGTTATGTGAAAAAAAAGAAAAAAATAAATCACAATTACATTAAAAGAAAAGTTTTAACATAAAACAATAACGTCAAAATTTTTTACGAAAAAAATTTCCATCAAAACTTTTCGCAAAATTTTTTGAGAAAAATATTTTCATCAAAATTTGTGACTAAAAATATTTCTAAAAAAAAGTTGATGAAATTTTTTTTTTGTCACATTTTTTTACGGAATCTAAATTTCGTCAAAATATTTCACAAAAAAACATATTCATCAAAAATTTCGACGAAACACATCTCCATCGAACTTTTTTGACGAAAAAAAATTTCATCAATATTCTTTACAGAATTCAAATTTCGGCGAAAGTTTTCAACGGAAACATATTCGTTAAACTTTTTGACAAAAAAAAATTTTGTCGAAATTTTTAGCAAAACACATTTCCATTGAAAATTTTCGACAAAATATTTTCATCAAGTTTTTTGATAAAAAACATTTCCCTCAAAATTTTCAACGGAACATATTTCTGTTAAAATTTTTCGTAAAAAATTTTGACGAAAAAAATAACCCGTCAAAATTCTTTAGTGAATCTAAATTTCGTCGAAAGTTTCGAATGAAGCATTTTCCTCAAAATAATTTCCGTCGAAATTTTCGTCATAACACATTCCCATCGAAATTTTGAACGAAAAACATTCCGTCAAAATTTTTGATAGAATTTTTTTTTCGTTTAAAACATTTGATGGAGGAAATCATTTTCGTCAAAACTTTTGACGGAAACTAAATTTCGGCGAAAATTTTGATAGAAAATTTATTTTTGTACACATTTTCATTAGAGAAAAAAATATGTCGCTTTTGTAATAATTGTATAATTTGGGTTTGTTATGAATTTTCTATGAGTAGACATTATGTAATTTTATAATATATCGTTGTTAAAATTAGTGATTTGTCATCTTAAGATGGGAAGAGCGTTTTCTCATCTTTTACTTTTCATTAATTTTCACTAATTTTGCTTCACACGTGGAGGGGTTTAAAATTACATTCCTTTATTTATTCAACAAATATCAAATTTATTATAAAATTTATATATTTTAAAACAAATAAATAATTAAATTACATGAGTTTAAAAAATAAATCAATAACTATAAAAAAAAATCAAATTAAAAACATGTTATGAAACCAAGTCAAAAATGGGTCAGGTCGAATTTGACCGACTTCAGAAACCAAGTCAGACCCACTTCAGAAACCAAGTCAGGTCAAATCCGACCCGGTTCTGAACTAGTTCAAAAAAATCCAAACCAAGTCAGACCTGACTTGAATCAAATTAAAGTGGGTCAGGTCAAAATACCTGACCTATAAAAACCAAAATAGGTCGAGTCGACACAAAAACCTGACTCGACCTGACCCGCACAGCCCTATTGATAACGACCCCAATCCTCCTCTTTCTCTGTTGAGCCTCCTTTTTACAAACCAATCTCAAACAGTTCAAACCGTGTTCAGATGGAATCAAAGAGCAGAAAAATCATACTTTCGATAGAAAAAGAACAGATAATGAATTGTCGATGATTGAATGAGGTTATTATAGTGTTTGATTCAGATGCAATTTGCAGTGAGAGAATCGAAGAGTCTCATACTTCATTTCAGAACCATTTGTTTCAGTTTATTTATTCAATGGTTAATGGTTAATAGTTAATATAATCGGAAACGATAGTCTCATGCTACATAAGATAGATACCTATAGAATTTTGTGCCAATTTTTCTTTTCTTTTTAAATTGTGGACCCCACATATTTGTATCTCCCACATGAAAGTACTATCTCATGTAACATGAGATTAGTAAACCCTTAATATGATATGACTTAGAGAGAGAGAAAATGTCTTTGTTGTGGAAGCTGAAAGAAAAGGTAACTGAAGAAGAAAGAAATGGAAGGCGTTCTGATATTTTATAAATAAAAGTGCTTTTTTATTTTAACATCTAAATAATATTTTTACTTAAAAGTTATATCCAAATGCAAAATATTTTTATCTTTTAAAAAAGTTCTTCTAAAAAAAGCAACTCATACAAAATTCATCTTGCATCATGAAAACTTGAAAAGTTATTCAAAGAATCAATCAAGGTTTATTGTTTATATAATATATTTTAAGTTATGTTTTCATTATATTTTTGAATTTCATAATATGATCTGATTTATGATTTACCATTCAAAGAATCAATCAATCCATTTCTGATTTAAAAATCAATCAAAAATTGATGATTTGAATTGCGTACTGATAATTTTGAAAATGCCATTTTAAATTTATAAAAACAATTTCGCTAACAAAATATTGAAAGAATTAACGTAGGGATACGATTTTGTTTTAAAAAATATTTTGATTTTAAAATCTTCGAATTTTAATAATAATAGTATAAGAGTATATAAAATGCTAACAGGAATTGTGAATTGCCGCGCACTGCACACAAATTTGGTGATGGAAAAAATGAGGAGCATTCTTTTCAAAACCCTAAAATCTCGCTCCTTTTCATTCTTCTTCCGATCTCTTCCTCTTTGTTCTTTTGCTTCTTCTCAATCAAGGAGCGTGGAGAAGAAGAAGAAGAAGAAGAAAAAGACGAATCTCTCTCTCGCAATCACACTCCCTGATGATATGATAGAAGAAATTCTATTGAGGTTACCTGTGAAATCTCTTTTGCGTTTCAAATGTGTGTGAGTTATGGTTCACTCTTATTTCCAAACCCCAATTTGCAAAATCTCATTTTGACCTAGCTGCTGCACCCACACACAGATTACTTATTAAATTGAGAGACACTGATTATAAGAGACACCATTCTTTAGTTGAATCCATAGAAATAGAAGCAGATGATTCTGCTCTATTACACCTTGTTGTTCCATATCCACCATCATCCTGTTCCGTTTATCGCAATCAATTTGAAATTTTAGGTTCTTGCAGAGGCTTTATACTTTTAGGGTATCCTGGGAATTATAATCTCATGCTATGGAATCCATTAACTGGAGCCCAGAAACCAATATTACGCTCTTGTAATCATTCATTTGTTGGTCCTCTTATATGGTTTTGGGTATGATTCATCAACTGATGATTACTCGATTATTATTATAACGCCCAAAGTGCCTAATTGGGAAACACACACCATCGAACTTTTCTCCTTTAAAACCAATTCGTGGACCAGATTTGGGAATATCGATTTTCCATACATGTTTTCCCCGCAGAGATACAGATCTGGGGTACTCTTCAAGGGTGCTCTTCATTGGTTGGTCTTTTATAAGGGTCATACAATGTCTGCTGTGATTATTACCTTTGATTTGAAAGAAAAGAGTTTATCAGAGATTCCTCTGCCGCATAAATTACAATTGTTATTTAATCATGGTCACTCGGCGGTAATAGGAGGATGTCTCAGTCTTTGTCATTGGCCACGTGTGATACGGATGCTGAAAGAATATAAAGTTCACTCGTCTTGGACTGAGTCCATTATTCTGACCGCTCATCACGTTGCTGGCAAATTTGCTAATAGAAAATATATTATGCCGGTAAGCTTCTCCAAAGATCTTGTAATTGTTGGATCAAATGCTAAAAGAAAATTAATTAAACTGAATGACAAAGGAGACTTCCTCGAGCTTTCCAAACCTGTGCTGTTTTTTGAAGATAGTCCATATTATTTAACGTATAGAGAGAGTCTGCTGTCACTCCCTAGAGATATTGGGGGAAGCCAGGGATGGAAGATGATCAATAGTGACAGTACATCCCTTGATTCTCTTCACATGTTTACTCACTGAGAAAGGAAGCTTCACTCTGAATTCCCCATACTCATCTGTCTTCACTTCTTTCCTGAATCTTGGTTTTGAACTCTCATACCCATCTTTGCATTCTACAGCAACTGCTGGATTCACGTTTAGAGTTAAGCACAAAATATGTCAGCATGACCTGTGTGGTTGCTCTGCATATCAAAGCTGCAACGTGTGAGCACCCTGTGATGCAGATATGCATGCGATGTGAGTATGTTACTATTTACTGTTGGACTTTCTCCTTCAATGCTAAGCCCAAGCCCATTTGGGGGGTTTCCTAAAAATCCTAACCTTAATTTCCACCTCCTCTATATATACTCATTAGTTGTGGGTGGAGGCTAGGTTAGATTGAGAGAACAAATTTGAGAGAAAAATTATTTGATTGTTTGAGCAAAGTTTTATGCTTTGCATTTGAGAGATCTCTAGAGAGAGTTTGAGTGAAACATCTCTAGGGAGGTTTGATTATCACCATTGTTGGAGAGGTTGAGTTAACCACCACATTGGTGATTCTGATTATTTGTAACCATTATTTTCATAGTGGATTTTTGATCTGGACTAGGTCCCGTGGGTTTTTACTCTTTCATTGAAGAAGGTTTTCCCACGTTAAATCTGGTTGTGTTCTTCTTCTCTCTCTCCTGTTTTGTGATTTTTCGTTTTGATATTTCTGCTGCGCTGCCTGACCTGGTGAAATTCAGGTCGAGGTATAGCTGAGATATGAGATCGAGGATCTCATTGATTGATTTCCGCACAAAGGCTGCTTAGCCGAGCTTGAGGGAACCGAGTTCCCAACAGTGGTATCAGAGCCCGAGTTCGACGGGTTCTGAGGGAGACGAGATGGAGACCAGTGGCATAACCATTGATGGAGAAATGTTCAAGTTGACCGTAGATAACTTCACTTATTGAAGACCGATGATGGAAGATCATCTCTACTGCAAAGATCTACATGAGCCCATTATCCTTGATGAGAGACCGACAGGCAAAACTGATAAGGAATGGGAGATCCTGAGTCGGAAGGCGGTAGCCACGATCAGGAAATATATTGATAAAAGCCTCTTTGAGCACGTGTCCGAGTTCACGAACGCGTATAAGTTGTGGACGAAGCTGGAGTTCATGATTCAAAAGAAGACTCCCAGGAATAAAGCATACCTGGTTCGCCGACTTGTGAAGCTTGAATACAAGGACGACATGAGCATGATTGAACACCTCAACACCTATAAAGGTATTGTGAATCAGCTGTCAAAAGCTGAGATGAAAATTGATGATGAGATGCAGGCTTTGCTGTTGTTGAGCTCGCTGCCAGAAAACTGGGATACTCTAGTGGTGACTTTGAGTAATTCAGCTCCAGAAGGAAAGTTGAAGATGGATGTCGTGACAGACAGCCTCCTGAGCGAAGAAGTCAGGAGAAGAGAACGAGGTGTTTCGAGCACGTCTGAGGCCAACGTTGCTGAGAACAAAGGAAAAACCAACTCCCGGGGTAGAAGCAAAAGTCGGGGTAGAGGTCGTGACAGACGAGACAAGTCCAGAGGTCGGTCAAAGCCGAAATATGAGTTGAAGTGCTTTTACTGTGGAAAGACAGGCCATAAGAAGCCAGACTGCTGGACCTTGCAGAATGATGAGAAGAACGGCTCTGTGAAGCCGGATCAGATTATTCTCAAGAAGAGGGAAGACAAGAGCACCACTGCGGTGGCTGCCAACCCGGATGCCGAGATATTCCTCCTTGATGAGGATAATTATTTGAATGTTGCATATGATGACTGCACCTGGATTATTGACTCCGGTGCCTCCTTTCATGTTACTCTACACAAAGGTTTTTTCTCCTCTTACCGAGCTGGTGATTTTGGAGTCGTGAAGATGGGAAATCAAGTGACCAGCAAGATTGTTGGTGTCAGTGATGTAACTCTGACCACGGATGTCGGATGCCGACTTGTGTTGAAAGATGTAAGGCATGTTCCTGACATGCGTTTGAACCTAATCTCGGTAGGCAAACTTGATGATGCCGGGTTAGTGAACTACTTCGGTAGTGTTAGATGGAAGCTGGCCAAGGGAAACTTGGTCGTGGCCCGAGGTAAGAAGGAATGCTCCTTATACGTGATGCAAGGAAAGATCAATGGTGGAGAAGCCAATTATGTTCGAGATGAACCTAGCTTGGAGCTATGGCACAAGCGCCTCGGCCACATGAGCGAGAAAGGGCTCCAGATCCTGAACAAGAAAGGATTACTGACCGGGTTGAAAGGCCAAGCGTTGGAGAGTTGCACGCACTGCCTAGCTGGAAAGCAGCACCGAGGTTCTTTTGTGAGACCGGATCAACCAAGGTGACGCAGGTATATTCTTGACCTCGTCCATACTGATGTCAGCTCCATGTCGGAAAGATCCCTTGGAGGAGCTCAGTACTTTGTTTCATTTATTGATGACCATTCCCGCAAAGTGTGGGTATATTTGTTGAAGTCTAAAGACCAGGTACTCCAATCCTTTAAAGAATTCCATGCAATGGTTGAAAGGGATACTGGCAAGAAATTGAGGGTGGTCCGATCTGATAATGGTGGTGAGTATTGCGGCCCATTTGATGCATACTGCAGAGCGGCCGGGATTCGACTTGAGAAGATGCCCCCCAAGACACCTCAGCTGAATGGACTGGCTGAGCGGATGAACAGAACTATTGAAGAGAAGGTCTGAAGCATGTTATCCAATGCCGGGTTACCGAAATCATTCTGGGGAGAAGCTGTCAAAACAGCTGTTGACTTGATCAACCTCTCACGATCACGGCCACTTGAAGGAGAAATTCCAGAAGAAGTCTGGACAGGTCGGAAAGCGGCCTACAATCAATTGAAGGTGTTTGGATGCCGAGCTTTCGTGCATATCCCTAAAAATGAAAGGGCCAAACTTGATGCAAAGACTAAAGAATGCATTTATCTTGGTACGCCGAGATGTGAGTTCGGGTTCCGACTTGGGGATCCAATCAATAAGAAGATCGTGAGAAGCCGAGATGTGATCTTTCATGAGCATGAGAACATTCATGACATCTCGAAGATAAAAGTCCGGGTTACTGTCAGACGTGAAGAAACCATCCCTCATGTCCGAGTTGATGCAGGGGGAGAAAATCAAGAAAACGAAGAAAATGATGATCTGCAACAAGCTGAAGATGACCAAGACACTGAGGTCCGAGTTGATGATGAGATCCGGGATGAAAATGATGAACCGGGTTCTCAAGCTGAAGAACAGCCGAGATATTCAACTCCAGAAAAAAGACCCTCTACGAGATACCCATCTGATGAATACACCGTTGTTGCTGAAGACGGTGAGCCTCAGAGTTATGATGAGGCTGTGACGAGCTCAGAGAAAGAAGAATGGGAAAAGGCAATGCAAGACGAGATGAAGTCTCTGCACGAGAATCAGAATTATGAGCTGACCGAGTTTCCTAAAGGAAGACGAGCTTTGAAAAATAAATGGGTTTACAAGATTAAGAATGAAGAGAAAGGCTGCAATCAGAAGAAAAAAGTAGATTTTGAAGAGATTTTTTCTCCTGCGGTGAAAATGACCTCGGTCCGAACCGTGTTAGCCATGGCGGCTTCGATGGACCTCGAGGTAGAACAAATGGACCTGAAGACGGCATTTCTTCACGGTGATTTAGAAGAAGAAATATATATGGAGAAACCTGAAGGATTCCAAGCTCCAGACCAAGAAGACTTGGTATGTCGGTTAAAGAAGAGTCTCTATGGCTTGAAGCAAGCACCTCAGCAGTGGTACAAGAAGTTTGAATCATTCATGACTGATCATAAGTTTGAAAAGACAGATGCTGACCACTGCGTATTTGTGAAGAGGTATGAGGCTGGAGATTTTTTTATCTTGTTGTTATATGTTGACGACATGCTTATTGTAGGGAAAGACAAATCGAGGATAGCCTCCCTGAAAAAGGTTTGAGCTCGTCCTTCGCAATGAAGGACCTCGGCCCTGCAAAGCAGATTCTCGGAATCAAGATCATCTGAGATAGACAGAAGAAGCTACTGTGGCTGAGTCAAGATAAGTATATTGAGAAGATTCTGAAGAGATTCAACATGGACAAAGCCAAGACAGTGAGCACCCCCTTAGCCGGACACATAAAGCTGAACCAGAAGCAATGTCCGAGATCTGATGAAGACAAAGATGAGATGAAGAAGGTCCCATACCAATCCGCTGTCGGAAGCTTGATGTATGCAATGGTTTGCACTAGACCCGACTTGGCGTATGCTGTTGGAATGGTAAGCCGGTATCTGTCAAACCCCGGCAAAGAGCACTGGGAAGCAGTGAAGTTGATCTTCAAGTACCTCCGAGGTACGACCGACTTATGTCTCCGATTTAGAGAAGGCAAAGCCGAGTTGCAAGGCTACTCGGATTCTGATTTAGGGGGAGACGCCGACTCGAGGAAGTCGACTACAGGATATTTGATGAGATTTTCCGGAGGAGCTGTCTCTTGGCAATCAAGACTTCAGAAATGTGTTGCACTATCGACAACTGAGGCTGAGTACATTGCCGCTACTGAGGCAAGCAAAGAGATGCTGTGGATGAAGAAGTTCCTCAGGGAACTCGGCCATGATCAAGACAAGTACGAGCTGGGTTGTGACAATCAAAGCGCAATCCATCTTGCGAAGAATTCGACCTATCACTCCCTTACTAAGCATATTGATGTGAGGTATCACTGGATCCGGGATGTGGTGGAAGGTGGAGAGCTCTAACTCGTCAAGGTGCACACTGACCAAAATTGGTCTGACATGATGACAAAGCCTGTTCTAGCAAGAAAATTTGAAGACTGCTGTGAAGGAGGCGGGTTGATGCTGAAGCCAACGCATTGAAGTCGGAGGGGGAGATTTGTTGGGCTTCCTCCTTCAATGCTAAGCCCAAGCCCATTTGAGGGGTTTCCTAAAAACCCTAACCCTAATTTCCACCTCCTCTATATATACTCATTAGTTGTGGGTGGAGGCTAGGTTAGATTGAGAGAACAAATTTGAGAGAAAAATTATTTGATTGTTTGAGCAAAGTTTTATGCTTTGCATTTGAGAGATCTCTAGAGAGAGTTTGAGTGAAACATCTCTAGGGAGGTTTGATTATCACCATTGTTGGAGAGGTTGAGTTAACCACCACATTGGTGATTCTGATTATTTGTAACCATTATTTTCATAGTGGATTTTTGATCTGGACTAGGTCCCGTTGGTTTTTACTTCTTCATTGAAGAAAGTTTTTCCACGTTAAATCTGGTTGTGTTCTTCTTCTCTCTCTCCTGTTTTGTGATTTTTCGTTTTGATATTTCCGCTGCGCTGCCTGACCTGGTGAAATTCAGGTCGAGGTATAGCTGAGATCTGAGATCGAGGATCTCATTGATTGACTTCCGCACAAAGACTGCTTAGCCGAGCTTGAGGGAACCGAGTTCCCAACATTTACAAGGATGTCGAGAATGTTGCAGAAATGGCATTCATGAAGAACCGTGAAGTCTTGGCTTCCCATCTGTAATCTCACAATTTGTTCTTCTACTTGATGGTTGATACAGCTAATATTTGCCGGAGTCACGTGATTAACACCCATATCAGTTCTATTTAGCATATATTAAACATAACAATATAGGTTCACCAAAAAAAATTTAAAGAAAATAAACATAACAATATAGATATTGATTATCATTTAATACCCAAATTTAACTTTTTTTTTTATATGTCAACTTCTTATCATTTTAGAGCTCTGAATGAAGCTTGATCTTGACATTTGAACTGTTTCCATTATGTGTAAGAACTTTGTAAATAAAGATTTGCCGGTAGTTCTTCTATTATTTCTTTTTAATAAATTAAATATATCAAATATAAAAATTTACGGAATTATTTAAGATTTGAGGATTTTATAATAAATCAAATGAATTAATAAGTGACTAGATATATAATTAATTAAATTTTTATTTAAATAAAATAAAAAGTAGATTAACAATTACAAAACAATTGTGTATATATATATACATATATATATATATATATATATATATATATATATATATATATATATATATTATCATGTTATTTCAAAACACTCCTTTCGTTCCTGCCAGCATTATCTGAAATCCATTCTCTAATCTGATCTTTGTATTTCTCCCTTGCTTTTCATCTTCCTTCTTTTGGTACTTCGACGCGTCACCTTTTCTAAGGAATTTTGTCTTCGTAAAGTATATAGATTGTTTGTTTTTACATTAGATTAGACATAACTTAAAACGCTTACGCTTGTGGCCTTTTGAACAAATTTTTTGGTCTGTCGAAAACTTTATAATGTTGTATGTTGATTTTAATTACAGCATCGACATTTTGAAATGTTAGTATAATTTAATAGACTCATAATTAAGTTTAATTATGAGCATCTTTAAACTCATACAAGTAAAATAAAGTTCACGTGAAAATTAAAATTTAAAATCTTATAATTTAAATTAAAACTATTTCTTTGTGATTGAAAAGTACGGATTCAAATTTGGAAAACAACTTATTTGCAAATATGTAAGTGTAAAGCTGCGTATAAGGATTGCTCAAAAGGATTAAAATGTGTCCACTTTGAATTTCATAGGGACCAGGTCACTAAATTTTTTTTGTAAGGAACTAAAGTTGGGATCAGATTTTTTGTTAGGGACCAAAAAGATTTTTAAGGTGAAACTGGATCGAGCCGGCCTATAGGGACCTATGGCTCGGCCTACGCCAGACCTGACCTAGTATATTTTGTAAAAAAGTTGGGCTTGGACCTTGAAAAAGCTTGTTTAATAAATAGGTCATAGGCCTACTTTCACAAGGCCTGGTCTATAAGCCTACAGGCCGGTCTATTTGTACTATTTTTTTAATAAAATAAAATAGAATAAGTATGCCTTGAAGAAAAACAAAAGATATAAATTTAATCGATTATCATTATTTATAACTCAATTATATTCGATTATATTTTAATAGAAATTTGACTTTATTTCTTATATAGGAGGAACCAATATCTGAACATGTTAGATTGTGTATATGAATATATTAAAAGGTTTTTGGGAGAGTTATACCTACTACAAGCATCATGATGTGTTTATGTAGTTATTTTAATTTACATAGTATGGATTTATTTATTGGATCTGATTAAATATATGTTATTTAGTTTGAGCATTTTGCTTTTGAAAGTGACTTAAATGCAGATTGTGATAAGTTTTGTTGTGATTCATGATTCTGTTTGGACATTGAAATTATGATTTTTGGTTTAGCAACAGAATTTGAGTATTTTATGAAGTTGATTCATGGTTCTGCTTAGAAGTTAAGAAATAACAGGCTAACGGGCTAGACCAGACCATTTGTTTTTTTTATAAACGAGTCAAGACAAGCTAACAGTTAGACTCATACTAGCCTTGAGCCAGGCTAAATTGAAATTTTTTGGCATAGGCTTGGGTTTTTCGGAGCAAAGCTTGGCCCAGTCCAGCCCACTTTCACCCCTAGTGATTTCGCTTGCCTTCTGTACAGGTAGCGTTGACTTTTTTATTCACCATTATAAAATAGAATGATGATGTATGAATGTACTGGAGTATATTCTAATATTTATTTTGGAGGATTGGTAAGATTTAGGGGGAATGATTGTTCAAATTATTGCTTGCAATTTGTTATGGAAGCAACTAAATAATGAGCGAGTTCATAACCTTGTATATAAAACGTTAATTTAAACGGTCTTTATAAAAAAAAATGGCGAGTGAGAGTTTGAAGTGTGAGCTTCATATGAAAAATTGTATGAAAAACTCATCCTGAATTTTTCACCCCAATTTTAAGGGGTGTCAAACTAATTCCAATAGTAATAAGAACAGTAGTAACGTAACTCACCGATCCCCTGACATATTTGCAATCTTCCAAGCTCTGCTGAGCATTCAAAGCGGCTGTCTTAAGCTCAGGCAACCACTTTTCCATGACAATTTTCTCTTGTTCTGTAGCCAAATTCAAAGAAAAACTTGTCGTTGTGCATCATTATATCAAACTTCAAAAAAGGAGGAGAAAAAGCTTTCAACAAATTCTATAAAGGTATGAATCTGAAAAAGATAGAAAGATAAATTAAAATAATTAAATACATCCTTCTCTCGCTGATACATAAATTTGAAATTATTTAAAACATTTACCATGAATGCATGTTGGATTCCGGGGTTAGATACATATTTACCTTTCATATTCCTATTGAACAGAGTAGGCATGGCTCAACAAGGCATGACCACTTCGAACAAGATACCGTCTAATATGGACAAGATTGATAGCTAGGGGTGTTCAAAATATGCAAAAGAACCAAACCAATCCATAATCAAATTATTCCACATCTTAAAAACTGGTTATTTTTAAAAATCGGTTTCATGTGAAACTGTATTTTATTTTATAAACTGGTTATTTATCAAACCATAAAAATAATTGGTTATCCATAACTAAACTGCTCTACAATTAAAGAACAAATAAGTATTATCTTTTATCATGCCTATTATATTAATCAATTGACTAAAACTTCCAGACAATAAACTAACATAAAAAGATGAGCAGCTCAAGTAGAAAACAATTATTTTAAAAAAAATTCCACATAAATCGAAACGTTGCATCCTAAAAAGCACTTCTTATGTAACATAACAACTTATAAAAAGATGAGCAGCTCAAGTAGAAAACAATTATTTTAAAAAAAATTCCACATAAATCGAAACGTTGCATCCTAAAAAGCACTTCTTATGTAACATAACAACTTTTTTATCCCTAAAAAAAAATAAAGAATAACCACATACAGGCCTCCGGGTAAACTCACAACTTAACAAGGCGAAGGCTTTGAAATGACAAAGATGAAGTTAAAAAATCATAACGAAAAGGGTAACAAAATTAATCAATTGTTTAACATCTATGATATGTTTAAGATGATGAATCAGCATCGTTAAAAGGATAACTTACAACAGATTTACTTATTTGTTCTTTAATTGTAGAGCAGTTTGGTTATGGATAACCAATTATTTTTATGGTTTGGTAAATAACCAGTTTATAAAATAAAATACAGTTTCACATGAAACCGATTTTTAAAAATAACCAATTTTTAAAATGTGGAGCAGTTTGGTTATGAATTAGTTTAGTTCTTTTGAACATTTTGAACACCCCTACCCATACATTCCTCCATCAATTCAAATGAAACTCTTAATAACATAAATCTTGAGAGAACGGAGAGCATTTTTTTTTATAATTTCAAAATAATCCAATTTTTTTTTACCAATCACTCTCAAAACAACGTGAAATAATTTCTATAAGAATCATTTCGTTCGGAGAGTTCCAAAACAATGAAGATTATTACAAGAAATAGTTGGTCAACTACCTATAACCGGGAGAAACAAACAACTACTTATAAAAATAGCACAATTCATCAAAAACCGACTTTGAATTTGTTAAAAAACTGGTTTTGAACTTGATAACCGGTTTATGGTTCATAACCGATTTTGATTTAAATCCGGTTTTGAATTAAAACCAGTTTAAAACCGGATTTAAAACAAAACTAGTTATAAACCATAAATCGATTTTGGAACCGGTTTTAAACCGGAGTAGAAAATTAAAAACCGGTTTTAAAAGAAGAAAACTGGTTCGATTTGAAAATCAAACCGTTTAAAACTGGTTCGGTTCGGTTTTTGTTAAAATCGATTATGAACCGCTCCATGCACACCTCTATTGATAGCCTTTAATAAATCTTCCAACACACTAGCTTCAGAACCACGAAGTTTCTGTTGGTTTCAGAGATGAAAAATAGAATTGAGAAATGAAGTACAGATTTGATTGATGCATGACAATACAACTTATAAAGGAAAATAATAAAAAGAAAACTGCCCACTACATAATTTCCCATCAAAGTAGAAAAGAAAATTGTCCACTACATAACTACCCATTAAAGCACAAAAGTAAACTGCTCACTACATAATAACTCATTAAAATAAAAATGAAAACTAACTCTTAATTAATTAAAAATATCAAACTGCAGTTTCTAAAGCATGATCTCTAACACTCCTCCTTGCTTTTGGAGCTACAAACACCAATCTTCTCCCTTAGATCTTCAAATTTGCTTGAGGTAATGGCTTTGTGAACATGTCTGCCCATTGGTCTTCCGACTTGCAGTAAACAAGTACAATTTCACCTTCTTTCTGAACTTCCCTTAAGAAGAAAAACTTGATCTTAAAATGTTTGGTCTTCCTATGAAAAACTGGATTGTTAGAAATGGAAATTACTGCTTGGTTATCAGTATGAATTTCAGTATTTTTCCATTGCTTCATGTGTAAATCACATAAAAATTTTCTTAACCAAATTGCTTGATTAGATGCTGTCGTAGCAGCTATGAATTCCGCTTCTGCTGTGGACTGTGCTACAACATCTTACTTTTTAGAGCACCATGAGAAAATTTCTGAGCCAAGACGAAAACAATAACTAGAGGTCCTTTTCATATCATCCATAGAACCTCCCCAATCACTGTCAAAAAATCCCAATAGCTTAAAGTCTTGACTTTTCTTAAATTTCACACCAAAATCAATCGTTCCTTTGATGTATCTCACTACTTTTTTGCTGCTTTTAAATGTATTTCAGTAGCACAATGCATAAAACGAGATAAAAGACTTACAGAAAATAAAATGTCTGGTCTTATACTATGAGGTACATTAGACAACCAATCAGACTTCGAAAGTATCCTTCTTCAACTCTGTCAGCTCCATCATCTTTGCTCAAGCTCTCCTTTTGATTCATTGGAGTGGTCACTTCCTTGCAATCCTCCAAATGAAATTTCTTGAGAATTTCCTTGGCATACTTCTTTTGACATATGAAAATTTCATCTTCTGACTGCTTAATCTCCATTCCCAAAAAGTATGTCATGAGTCCAAGGTATGTTATTTCAAAAATCTGCATCATTTCTCTTTTGAACATTTCAACAAGCTTGACATTGCCACCTGTGATTAAGAGATCATCAACATAAAGAGAACTATAAGCAGATCATTGTCTTCGTGATTTATATACAGAGTAGCTTCTGAAGTGCTTTTCTTGAATCCTAAGCTTGATAGATGCTCATCTATCTTGCTTTACCATGCTCTAGGTGCTTGTTTCAAGCCATATAAAGCTTTCTTGAGTAGGTAGACCTTCTCGTCCTTACCTTCTTTCACAAATCTTTCGAGCTGTTCAACATAGATCTCCTCCTCCAAAATACCATTCAATAATGCAGATTTTACATCTAGTTGAAACACTTTCCAACCCTTTTGAGCTGCAACAGCTAGCAAGAGTCGAATAATGTCCATTCTAGCCACAGGTGCAAAGGTTTCAAAATAATCAACACCAAAAATTTGTGCATATCCTTTGACTACAAGTCTAGCCTTGTACTTGTTGATGGAGCCATCTACATTTAACTTGGTTCTAAACACCCACTTTACTCCAATAACTTCTCTATCATTCGGTTTGTCAACAAGCTCCCAAGTATTATTCTTTTTAATCATTAACAACTCATCTTCCATTGCCTTCTTCCAATTCTTGTCTTGAATAGCTTCTTTATATCTTGTAGGTTCACAAATGGCTACATTGCATCTTTGATAAATATTGGACAGCAACCTTGTTCCACGAATTGGTAGGTCATCTTCTAACTCTTCTTACCACTGTTCCACTCCTTGCTCTTTGCTTATTTGGATGAGAGGACTTGATTTCTGCTTACTCATGGATGTCTCTTGTGCTTGTGTCCAGTTCCACTTCTCATCTTCATGAAAATAAACATCCTTACTGATAATTATCTTTCTAGTTTGAGGTTGATATACTTTGTAGGCTTTGGAGGAAGAGTTATAGCCAACAAAGATTCCTGGTTCTGACTTTTGGTCAAGTTTATCACGCTTTACCTGTGGAATATGAGAGAAACACATACAACCGAACACTCTAAGAAAACTGAGTGAAGGTTTATAGCCATACCAAAAATCCTCGAAGTGAGCTATTTTCCCTAACTCCCTAAAATCCAAAAATCTTGTTTGCATCATTTGATGCCTTCATTGAGCTCTTTCGAAGGACAGCAAGCGTTACAAGCGAATATGTTAACCATGGCAAAAGAAATTGCAGATCTACGAAAACGTCCGGCGATTAAAGGTGTTGGGGGTTCGCATAACCCTCTGCCACCTAACAGTACTCTTCCTTCTGCTCGCATGAAACTTTATGTACCCAGATTCGATGGCTCAGATCCATTGGTTGGGTTTTTAACATCACTCAGTTCTTCGGATTCCATCAAACTCCTGAAGATCAACGCTTGCATATCGCATCCCTGTATATAGAAGGGGAGGCACTCGTGTGGTTTCAATGGATGCATGACAACGGCCAGGTGTTAAATTGGATTCACTTTGTCCATGCCCTGAAATTGCAGTTCGCCCCTTCGCAATATGAAGATCCTCGCGGTGCCCTGTTTAAGCTCGCACGGATTGGGACGGTTCAGGAATACTAAACCCAGTTCGAAACCCTTGCAAATCGTATAATGAGATTGACCCCTCCTTTTTACCTGAGTTGTTTTTATCTCTGGTTAAAACCTGAGATTCGCCGAGAGGACATGACATTACAACCAGTGTCATTGACTCAAGCGGTGGGTTTTTTAAGTAAATTTTTTTCATAATAGATTTGTGAAATTACAAAAATATTTTGATAATTTGATATGTCAAATTTTTTGGCCCCGACTAACATTAAATCCTGGCTTCCTCGCTCCGCCACTGTTTTCGCACATTTCCCAGGTCTTTCTTCTTTCTCTTTCTCTGGACGAGCTTTTGTTTTAACAATTTTTATCTTGGATACTCATTCTTCTCTCATTGGTAATGCACGATTTCTTTTTTGTTTAAGGACTCTCAAGAATCATTTTTGTTAGCATAACTTATGTTCATTCTTATTTACAGGCTATTGTTCATTTTCATCTTCGCCAGCTTCATATATGCAGATTCTCGGGGAGTGCAAAATGCTTAAATGTTCATTGAAGCTGAAAATCGATACAAAATGGTAAAACAATGGTTCTATGTTTCTGTGCATTTTCTTTCTTTTTTTCCCTCCTATTTTTCTTCTTTTTTTCTGGAACTTTTTTTAAAAGTTTTGAATTTAAATTCGGAAACAGCAAATCGTGCGTGAATCCAATAAAGACGATGCTAGAGACGATACGGAAGAAGAGGAACACAAGCTTCTTAGGAGTGACCTTGATTACAGCTGCAAGGCGACATATGAAAGAGCAATTTTGATTTCATATGGCATTTTATAACGTGTTCTTTTGGAATAAATCACATGTGATGTTGCAAGAGCCTAATGGTTCAGAGTTTCTTTTAGCTTTTGTCACGTACATTGAATGATCATAAAGACCAACATGACCACTCATCCACTAGAAGCATCCATGTTATTGCTTAAGTATTTTGTCTTTGTCACTATTTTTTACTTTCTTCTCCGTAAGGCTCTAACAGATGTTTATCGTGATAATATTATAATGTTTCTCAATAGTGATTGCCCTGATGAATGCAAGAAAGCTATACCATCATTGATGTATGTTGCATCTAGGTTTTTTTATATGCCAGAACTGCGTGAGCTCAGAATTTTGTTTAGAGAGAAATTGGAGAATTCTCTTGAACCTTATATAAGTATAGAGGTGATCGATGAGACCAATCTTACACCGTTACTTATTCATAATTACTAAAATAAATTATTTCCTTGACGATATCTTTGTTTACATCACTTACTTGAATAATTATTTATCCTTAGTTTGTTGAGAAGTTGAGGCAAGCTCTTCCTACGAAAGAATTGAGGATTGATATAAATCTGGGTCATAGTATGTCACAAGTGTCACAAATGCTTGAGAAAGATGGGCATGGCTCAAGTTCATTACCACAAACAGCTCAGACACCTAAGTGGTCCAAGAGACACAAGCAAAGACCCAAGTGGATGAATGAGTACACAGACGTATGATAACCCAAGTGGATGAATGAGTACACAGATGTATGATGACCCAAGTGGATGAATGACTACACAGACGTATGATGACCCAAGTTGATGAATGACTACGCATTAAACACGTTGCTTATCGTCTTAAGCTATCGGACAACTCTCGTATACATATGGTCTTTAATGTATTGAATATGATAAAAAAATTATGAAATTATAATTTTGATGGCATGCGGGATGACCCTAATCAATAGGGCTTTGGCCCATGCGGCCTTGATTATTGAGGTTCATTTGGCCCTGCGAGTTTTTTGGCCCTAACTCATACGGGTTAGGGCAAATGGAACAGGCTGACCTATTTTGATAGCTCTAGTCATAGCCAGACTTTGGAGCAAACACTTTTTTCACCGCCTCTTTTATATACAGTAAGTTCTACTTATCATCCACTTTTACTTTCTAAACAATCGAGCATATGTTTCAGCAGAAATATAAATTAAAATTGGATAATTGGAAGTGCATTGATATATTTTACTCTTCCCTTGATTAGGTATTAGCTCCTTTTACTGAAATACGATTTAAGAGAACTAAACAATTATACATCAAGCTGAGAAATATCTTAAGGTTCACACTTATTTTGCTATACATTATATTCAACAGCTTAACGTTGATAGAATAAAGGATGATATAGGTGCACATCATCTTTTAAAGCTATGTCTATAACTTAAAGAGTCTGCTTTCGCTGGTGACTTATTGCAACGAATGCTACTTGTTGCAGGAGGAGCCTAAATATGACCTACTAAATGATTATGATGATGCAAAGGGGCAAGAGAACAATAATTTTGTCATCCAAAAAATAGAAGACTTGGTTACTAGGGGCGAAGACAGATATGAAAGATACTCCTGTACATTAATGCAAAGCAGCAGTACTGAATATTCAACTTGTTCAAGTTCATTAGAGAGTGTATTTGAGAATGAATTACAAATCAAGAGGCCATTTTCCAATAGGCTTGTTCCACCTGCTTATGTCAAAAAAAATTTGAATAAAGGTGATATAACAATTGAAATATCAGCACTTGGGTACTTCGCCCGTATCAGCTAATTTGTTACAATGGTCCTAAGTAAATCATATATTGCTTCTCATCCTCACCATACGTCTGTGTAGTCATTCATCCACTTGTGTCATCATACGTCTAAAGACGTATGATGACACAAGTGGATGAATGACTACACAGATGTAAGATGACCTAAGTGGATGAATGACTACACACATATGATGGCACAAGTAGATGAATGACTACACAGATGTATGATCCCAAGTGGATGAATGACTTCACATTAGACCTATTGCTTATCGTCTTAAGCTATCAGACAACTCTCGGGTCTTTAATGTATTGAATATGATAAAAAAAATTATGAAATTATAATTTTGATGGCCTGCGGGGTGGCCCTAATCAATAGGACTTTTGGCCCATGCGGCCATGATTATTGACGTATGATGACACAAGTGGATGAATAACTACACAGACGTATGGTGAGGATGAGAAGCAATGTATGATTTACTTAGAACCGTTGTAACAAATTAGCTGATATGGGCGATGTACCCATGTGCTGATATTTCAATTGTTCACCTTTATTCAATTTTTCTTTGACATAAGGAGGTGGAACAAGCCTATTGGAAAATGGCCTCTTGATTTGTAATTCGTTCTCAGATACACTCCCTAATGAACTTGAACATGTTGAATATTCAGTGCTTTTCATTAATGTACATGAGTATCTTTCATATCTCTCTTCGCCCACAGTAACTAGGTCTTCTATTTTTCTGATGGCAAAATTATTGTTTTCTTGCCCCTTTGCATCATCATAATCATTTAGTGGGTCATGTTTAGGCTCCTCCTACAACAAGGAGCATTATTTGCAATAAGTCACCAGCGGAAGGAGAAACTTTAAGTTATAGACAAAGCTTTAAAAGATTATATGCGCCTGTATCATCCTTTATTCTATCAAGGTCAAGCTGTTGAATATAATGTATAGCAAAATAAGTGTGAACCTTAAAAGATGATATTTCTCAGCTTGATGTATAATTGTTTAGTTCTCTTAGATCTTAATTCAGTAAAAGGAGCTAATATCTAATCAAGGGAAGAGTAAAATATATCAATGCACTTCTAATTATTCAATTCTAATTCATATTTCTGCTGAAACATGTGCTTGATTGTTTAGACAGTAAACAAGTGGATGATAAGTAGAACTTACTGTATATAAAAGAGGCAGTGAAAAAAGTCTTTCCTCCAAAGTCTGGCTATGACTAGAGCTGTCAAAATTGGCAGTCTGTCCCATTTGCCCTAGCCCGTATGAGTTAGGGCCAAAAAGCCCGCAGGAATGAACCTCAATAATCAAGGCTGCATGGGCCAAAAGCCCTATTGATTGGGGTCAACCCGCAGGACATCAAAATTATAATTTCATAATGTTTTTATCATATTCAGTACATTGAAGACCAGATGTATACGAGAGTTTTCCGATAGCTTATGACGACAAGCAATAGGTCTAATGTGTAGTCACTCATCCACTTGGGTCATAATACGTCTGTGTAGTCATTCATCCACTTGGGTCATAATACGTCTGTGTAGTCATTCATCCACTTTGGGTATCATACGTCTGTGTAGTCATTCATCCACTTAGGCCATCATACGTCTGTGTAGTCATTCATCCATTTAGGCCATCATAAGTCTGTGTCGTCATTCATCCACACAGACGTATGATGAGTGACTGAATGACTCAACAGACGTATGGTGAGGATGAGAGGCAATGTATGATTTACTTAGGATCGTTATAACAAATTAGCTGATACGGGTGATGTACCAATGTGCTGATATTTCAATTGTTATAGCACCTTTATTCAATTTTTCTTTGACATAAGGAGGTGGAACAAGCCTATTGGAAAATGCACTCTTGATTTGTAATTCGTTATCAGATAAACTCTCTAATGAACTTGAACAAGTTGAATATTCAGTACTACTGCTTTGTATTAATGTACAGGAGTATCTTTATATCTCTCTTCACCCCCAGTAACCAGGCCCTCTAGTTTTTGGATGTCAAAATTATTGTTATCTTGCCCCTTTGCATCATCATAATCATTTAGTGGGTAATGTTTAGGATCTTCCTGCAACAAGTAGCATTCGTTGCAAAAAGTCACTAGCGAAAGGAGTCGCTTTAAGTTATAGACATAGCTTTAAAAGATTATGTGCGCCTATATCATTCTTTATTCTATCAAGGTTAAGCTGTTGAATATAATGTATTGCAAAATAAGTGTGAACCTTAAAAGATGATATTTCTCAGCTTGATGTATAATTGTTTAGTTCTCTTAGATCTTAATTCAGTAAAAGGAGCTAATACCTAATCAAGGGAAGAGTAAAATATATCAATGCACTTCAATTCTAATTCATATTTCTGCTGAAACATATGCTCGATTGTTTAGAAAGTAAACAAGTGGATGATAAGTAGAATTTACTGTATATAAAAGAGGCAGTGGAAAAAGTCTTTGCTCCAAAAGCCCTATTGATTAGGGTTATCTCGCTGGAAATCAAAATTAAAATTTCATAATTTTTTTTTTATCATATTCAATACATTAAAGAACAGATGTATACGAGAGTTGTCCGATAGCTTGAGGTGATAAGCAACAGGTCTAATGTGTAGTCATTCATCCACTTGGGTCATCATATCATACGTGTAGTCATTCATCCACTTGGGTTATCATACATCTGTGTAGTCATTCATCCACTTGGGTCATCGTACGTCTGAGTAGTCATTCATCCACTTGGATCATCATACATCTGTGTGGTGTGGATGAATGACGACACAAAGGTATGATGACCCAAATGGATGAATGACTACACAGACGTATGGTGAGGATGAGAAGCAATGTATGATTTACTTAGGACCATTGTAAGAAATTAGCTGATATGGGCAATGTACCCAAGTGCTGATATTTCAATTGTTATATCACCTTTATTCAATTTTTCTTTGTCATAAGGAGGTGGAACAAGCCTAATAGAAAATGACCTCTTGATTTGTAATTCGTTCTCAGATACACTCTCTAATGAACTTGAACAAGTTGAATATTCAGTACTGCTACTTTGCATTAATGTATAGGAGTATCTTTCCTATCTCTCTTTGCCCCCAGTAATCAGGTCTTCTATTTTTTGGATGGCCAAATTATTGTTCTCTTGCCCCTTTACATCATGATAATCATTTAGTGGGTCATGTTTAGGCTCATCCTGCAACAAGTAGCATTCGTTGCAATAAGTCACCAGCGAAAGGAGACGCTTTAAAAGATGATGTGCGCCTATTTCATCCTTTATTCTATCAAGGTTAAGCTGTTGAATATAATCTATAGCAAAATAAGTGTGAACCTTAAAAGATGATATTTCTCAGCTTGATGTATAATTGTTTAGTTCTCTTAGATCTTAATTCAGTAAAAGGAGCTAATACCTAATCAAGGGAAGAGTAAAGTATATTAATGAACTTCTAATTATCCAATTCTAATTCATATTTCTGCTGAAATATATACTCGGTTTTTTAGGCTGTAAAAAAGTGGATGATAAGTAGAATTTACTGTATATTAAAGAGGCGGTGAAAAAAGTCTTTGCTCCAAAAGCCCTTTTGATTAGGGTCATCCCGCAGGCAATCAAAATTAGAATTTCATAAATTTTTTTTATCATATTCAATACAATAAAGACCAGATGTATACTAGAGTTGTCCGATAGCTTAAGATGATAAGAAACAGGTCTAATGTGTAGTCATTCATCCACTTGGGTCATCATACGTCTGTGTAGTTATTCATCCACTTGGGTCATCATACATCTGTGTGGTGTGGATGAATGACGACACAAACGTATGATGACTCAAGTGGATGAATGACTACACAGACGTATGGTGAGGATGAGAAGCAATGTATGATTTACTTAGGACCATTGTAAGAAATTAGCTGATATGGGCAATGTACCCATGTGCTGATATTTCAATTATTATATCACCTTTATTCAATTTTTGTTTGACATAATGAAGTGGAACAAGCCTATTGGAAAATGGCCTCTTGATTTGTAATTCGTTCTCAGATACACTCTCTAATGAACTTGAACAAGTTGAATATTCAGTGCTTTTCATTAATGTATAGGAGTATCTCTCATATCTCTCTTCGCCCCCAGTAACCAAGTCTTCTATTTTTTGGATGGAAAAATTATTGTTCTCTTGCCCCTTTGTATTATCATAATCATTTAATGGGTCATGTTTAGGCTCCTCCTGCAACAAGTAGCATTCGTTGCAATAAGTCCCCAGCAGAAGGAGACGCTTTAAGTTATAAACATAGCTTTAAAAGATGATGTGCGCCTATATCATCCTTTATTCTATCAAGGTTAAGCTGTTGAATATAATGTATAGCAAAATACGTGTGAACCTTAAAAGATGATATTTCTCAACTTGATGTATAATTGTTTAGTTCTCTTAGATCTTAATTCAGTAAAAGGAGCTAATACCTAATCAAGGGAAGAGTAAAATATATCAATGCACTTCTAATTATCCAATTCTAATTTATATTCCTGCTGAAACATATGCTCGATTGTTTAGACAATAAACAAGTGGATGATAAGGAGAACTTACTGTATATAAAAGAGGCGGTGAAGAAATTCTTTGCTCCAAAGTCTGGCCATGACTAGTGCTGTCAAAATAGGCCAGCTTGTCCCATTTGTCCTAGCCCGTATGAGTTAGGGGAAAAAATCCCGCGGGGCCAAATGAACCTCAATAATCAAGGTCGCATAGGTCAAAAATCCTATTGATTAGGGCCATCTCGCAGGCCATCAAAATTAGAATTTCATAATTTTTTTTCATATTCAATACATTAAAGACTAGATGTATACTAGAGTTGTCCGATAGCTTAAGACGATAAGCAACATGTTTAATGTGTAGTCATTCATCAACTTGGGTCATCATACGTCTGTGTAGTGTAGTCATTCATGCACTTTGGTTGTAATACGTCTGTGTAGTCATTCATCCACTTGGGCCATCGTACGTCTGTGTAGTCATTCATCCACTTGGGTCTTTGCTTGTGTCTCTTGGACCACATAGGTGTCTGAGCTGTTTGTGGTAATGGACTTAAGCCATCTTGCCCATCTTCCTCAATCACGGTACGATCCAGCCCATTTTTCTCAAGCATTTGTGACACTTCTGGCATACTATAACCCAGACTTGTATCAATCCTCAATTCTTTCGTAGGAAGAGCTTGCCTCAACTTCTCAACAAACTAAGGAAAAATAATTATTCAAGTAAGTAACGGAAACAAAGATATCGTCAAGGAGATAATTTATTTTAGTAATTAACAATAGCTATGAATAAGTAACGCGGTAAGAGTGGTCTCATCGATCACCTTTGTACTTATATAAGGTTCACTATGTTTCGGGTCGTGTGGTAGATCCTCAATGGGTTGGGGAACTTGCTCTACGCTCTAGGTTATCAGCAAACTTTTTGGATCAGATCCTGTCTGAAAGGAAGGATGCCAATGGGCCATCCCTGGTGCATCCGAACTCGCTTGTCGGCGAATCCACTAATTTCCATAGGGAGGCAAAAACTAGAAATTAGTCGATTTGTCGAAACCACAGATTGAAGAAGGGCCCTGATCGAAGACCCGGTTAGGCTTCGAAATAAAATCTATTTCTTTCTACCATCTGAAATAATCAAAAAGCAACTCTTATTCTTCCAACTTGAGTTTTTATATTTCATATTTTTTTTTCCACAATCATAATATCATAGAAAAAGATTCCCAAATTTCTTTCTAAACAAAATTCTGAGCTCACGCAGTTCTGGCATATCAAAAAACCTAGTTGCAGCATACATCAATGATGGTATAGCTTCGTTGCATTCATAAGGCAATCCCTATTGTGAAAGATTATAATATTATCACGATAAACATCTGTTAGAGCCTTGTGGAGAAGAAAGTAAAAAATAGTGACAAAGACAAAATACTTAAGCAATAACATGGATGCTTCCAGTGGATGAATGGTCACGTTGGTCTTTATGATCATTCAATGTACGTTACAAAAGGTAAAAGAAACTCTGAACCATTAGGCTCTTGCAACATCACATGTGATCTGTTCCAAAAGAACATGTTATAAAATGCCATACGAAATCAAATTTGCCCTTTCATATATCGCCTAAAAAGCTTGTGTTCCTCTTCTTCTGTATCGTCTCTAGCATCGTCTTTATTGGATTCACGCACGATTTGTTGTTTCCGAATTTAAATTCAAAAATTAAAAAAAAAATGTTCCAAAAAAAGAGAAGAAAAATAGGAGGGTAAAAAAGAAAGAAAATGCATGGAAACAAAGAACCATTGTTTTACCATTTTGTATCGATTTTCGGCTTCAATAACCAGTCAAGCATTTTGCACTCCCCGAGAATCTGCATATACGAAGCTGACGGAGATGAAATTGAACAATAGCTTGTAAATAGGAATGAACATCAAGTTATGCTAACAAAAATTATTCTTGAGAGTCCTTAAACAAAAAAGAAATGGAGCATTACCAATGAGAGAAGAATGAGTATCCAAGATAAAAAATGTTAAAGCAGAAGCTCGTCCAGAGAAAAAGAAAGAAGAAAGACCTGGGAAATATGCGAGAACAGTGGCGGAGCCAGGAAGAAGATTTAGTTTTAGCCGTGGCCAAAAAATTTGACATATCAAATTATCAAAATATTTTTGTAATTACACAAATCTATTATGAGAAAAATTACTTAAAAAACCCACCGCTTGCGTCAATGACACTGGTTGTAATGTCATGACCTCTCGGCAAATCTCAAGTTTTAACCAGAGATAAAACAACTCAGGTAAAAAGTAGGGGTCAGTCCCACTATACGATTTGCAAGGGTTTCGAACTGGGTTTAGTATTCCTGCACCGTCCCAGTCCGTGCGAGCTTAAACAGAGCACCGCGAGGATCTTCATATTGCGAAGGGGCGAGCCGCAATTCCAAGGCATGGACAAAGTGAATCCAATTTAACAGCTGGCCATTGTCATGCATCCATTGAAACCACACGAGTGCCTCCCCTTCCATATACAGGATACGATATAGGAGTTTGATGGAATTCGAAGAAATAAGTGATTTTAAAAACCCAACCCAATGGATCTGAGCCATCGAATCTGGGTACACAAAGTTTAATGCGAGAAGAAGGAAGAGTACTGTTTGGCGGCAGAGGGTTATGCGAACCCCCAGCACCTTCAATCGCCGGACGTTTTCGTAGATCTGCAATTTCTTGTGACATGGTTAACATATTCGCTTGTAACGCTTGCTGTCCTTCGATCAATTTTGTAAGGCTGATGTCTAATTTTTTGGTGGTGAAGTAGGTCCTACCATGGTTGCAGGAGGAGCTCAACGAAGGCATCAAATGATGCAAAACAAATTTTTGGATTTTAGGGAGTTAGGGAAAATAGCTCACTTCGAGGGTGAGTGCCTTCTAAAAGAAATAAAGATAACTTTTCATTGCTGCCTTACTCAATGACCCGAAGGTTCTATAAGTACAATAGCAAAGAATTCAAGATAACAAAAATGTAGTAATAAACAGTGAATATAACAATTGAAATATCAGCACATGGATACATCCCATATCAGCTAATTTGTTACAACAGTCCATAAATCATACATTGCTTCTCATCCTCATCATACGTCTGTATAGTCATTCATTCACTTGGGTCATCATACATCTGTGTAGTCATTCATCCACTTGGGCCATCATACGTCTGTGTAGTCATTCATCCACTTGGGTCTTTGCTTGTGTCTCTTGGACCACATAGGTGTTTGAGCTGTTTGTGGTAATGGATTTGAGCCATCCATCCCATCTTTCTCAAGCATCTACGACACTTGTGACATACTATGACCCCGACTTGTATCAATCCTCAATTCTTTCAAAGGAAGAGCAACTTCTCAACAAACTTAGGAAAAATAATTATTCAAGTGACGAAAACAAAGATATCGTCAAGGAAATAATTTATATTAGTAATTAACAATAGCTATGAATAAGTAACGTTGTAAGAGTGGTCTCATCGATCACCTCTGTACTTATATAAGGTTCAAGAGAATTTCCCAATTTCTCTCTAAACAAAGTTCTGAGTTCTGGCATATCAAAAAACCTAGTTGCAGCCTACATCAATGATGATATAGCTTCCTTGCATTCATCAAGGCAATCCCTTGTGGAGAAGAAAGTAAAAAATAGTGACAAAGACAAAATACTTAAGCAATAACATAGATGCTTCTAGTGGATGAGTGGTTATGTTGGTCTTTATGATCATTTAATGTACGTGACAAAATTTAGAGCATTCGCATTGCAATATGTGACTTTATAACACAAATTCGTTATGCAAATGGGGGTTGGACTTGTAAACGATTGAATTAAATTTATATTAAAGGAGAACATTGCATATAGGTAAAAAAGGATGGCATATTCAGTATAATTTGTTAAGCGTGAGACATAATCAAAGAACTACAGTCTCATTCAATCAGAACGAAGGGAACATAATAGTGAAACGAAAAAAAAAATAATCTTTTACTGCAATTTAGAAAATCATACCTATGCTTACAAAGGTCTTGAAGATGATCGAAAATGCATCCAACAAACTTTGCAACGAGTTCGTAGCAAGACAATTCATTTTGCTCATTCGGAAGCACTTCAGCCTGTTTTCAGTGCAAAGAGTTCAATATCCAAGCTAATGATAACAAGCCTAATACATATACTCTGTAGAAATGATGTAGATTACTTATAACAATAATGTTGTGGACCATTTGGAATCTTTTTGAGAGAATTTTACATAAAAAATCAATAGAGAAGAATTATTCCTATACCCTAGTGTAGGCCAAAAATAGAGGTGTTTTAAAAAAAAGATAGTAACAAGGAAAATTAAGTATGATGCCCCGTGTGCACCCGGTGTGGTAACCTTCATGATTACATTATAGTTTCTGCACTATTCCTTTTCTTGCTTATTCGTAGCACAACAAATAAGTGTAAGGAGTAATACAACTTGAACATAATGAGAAACATCGTCCTTAATGGCATTATAGCCTACCTTTACGATGCATATGCTCGCTAGATTCCTCGCTTTGGCGAGATGTGCCAGCGAGGAAAGGGAATTCTCGCTGAGTGACTCGCTTCCGCGAGGCACACCAGCGAGCCAATTTTGTGGAGATTCAATTAATTATCGGGTTACATATTTCTGTCAGCTACAATCATTCTAAGTTGCTCTCATGTTGTTCATATATCAGCTCATGCTTGGGTCTTACAAACTCTACATAATATGAGGAGTCATCAAAGCATTAAAGGTAAGTACATATATATTAATTTACACAGAGACTTCACACATTAACATATGACTTGTGTACCTCTATCTTAGTAGGAATCAAGGATTTTCATTAATTAACTAAGGCATGATCTGATGCTCTCTTATATACTTGATGTATACAACATTTATCCTTTCATTTGCATGAGTTTACCACCTTGCATATAACTTCAGTCAACTATCTCCTGCTATTTTATTATCATATAATTCATTTCTCATGTCATGCATAAAGTCTCACAAATTCACATAATCTAACAATAAAAAAAATGTACACAACTTCAGTCACAAGTGTCTTCACACAGCAGTATATAACTTACGTACATATATTTTACTATTTTTCAAGAGTAAATAGTCTCAACTCATATGGCTATTCTTGCTTTCGATCTTCTTATTTAAGATACATCTTCTTCAGTATACAAAAGCTAAAAGAAACTCTGAACCATTAGGCTCTTGCAACATCACATGTGATTTATTCCAAAAGAACACGTTATAAAACGCCATAAGAAGAGCAGAGGAGAAATGTTGAAAAGTGAATTGGTTTGGTTAGGCTCGGCCTCTATTTATAGTTGAAGTTTTGGACTCGGATATGAGTTTCGGGCAATTATTTTCTTATTCTTCATTTATGTATTTGGCTGAGATATTGGCTTCATACACTATTCCTTTTTATTCTTAATTTCTTATGGTTCAGAATATTGTTAACTCATTATTGACTCAATGCTGACTCATCATATCTAATCAAATTACTAATCAAACATTACCAATCAAACATTAATGCATAAATGACCAATCAATTAATAATTCAAACAATCACAATTTATCATTAGTCATAATATATATATATATATACACACACACACACATTAATAGTGTTACTACTAATTTATTGTTATTAATTTATTATTATTATAAATTACTATTATTTTTCTGGAATATTACAAGAGAACTCACCTTTTAGAGACTTTGACATTTTCTGAAGCTTATTGGAGCGTGAAACTAAGTTGATAATTAACTCATGTTTGTCCTTCTTGGTCCAAATTCTTCTTAAGGAAGTTTTGATCCTCAATATGAATATACCTCCTTATTTCATCAAGCTCAATTTGTTCTTTCAGTCTAGAAAGAACTTCATTTGGCAAGTAACTTAATCAACAGAAGACCGACAAAGATATTATCAGACATATCAGAGTTATTATCCTTAACTTGTTTATCATGTTCTCAATTTCAATTAACTTAGAGATTATGCTTGAATAAATTTATATTTGTTATATTCATATAGGTATATTTCCATAAGTAGCCTTATTGTTAAACATGTTATGCATATTATAAGTAGGGGTATACTTGTCTTTATAATTGCATTAGTAAAGCTATGTGTTTTGATTACTATATGATATATGCTTGCTGCACTTTTTCAGTCATTCAGAATTGCTATCTCTCTCTCGATATTCAATTGCAAGAATTCCCTTGTGTTGAGCTCTGTTAGGGTTTCTCTTGAAACCAGAAATCTGATCTGCAAACCCTTTCCTTCGAGTTTTCTTCTTGGTTCTGGTTCTCTTGTGTGAGTGCAGGTTCAGCATTGGAACTTGGTGCTGGTTCACGAACAAGAGGATCTCGGTGGTGGATTCTTGAAGACATCAAGAAGTGAACTGAAAGCTTTGGATCTTGGAGGAGGTTCTGGTACCACAACTGAGTTTACATGTTTGTGGTTGTTCTTCTCTATTGAGTTTTCAGTTGTATCTTTGATACTTGTTGATTTGGGTTTCTAATTTGTACTCTGTTATTTGGGGGTTTCTTTGGGTGATTTGCAATCAGTTGTTTCTTGATTGGTTGTGTATATTGTCCAAACTCTTATTCTGTTATAGTGCAAGTACCAGGGATTTTAATCCCTAATTGACCCTTGATGCAGGAAACTTGGTAACACAAGTTTCTGAACAAGTAAATCTTGTGTGTCTCACTCTTCTTTCTTCCCAATCTTTTAATTTTTGCATGTTAATTTTACAACAATTGGTATCTAGAGCTTAGGTTCTTTGCATTCTTGTCGTGTGTTCTTTATATGCTTCTGCCGGCTAATCTTTTGATTCTTGCTACTGAGATCTGGTTGCTATAATTTCTCATTATATTTTTCTTGATCTCTGTTAAATTGATTAGCACATGTTGCGTTACACCTCTGTTTTTCTTAGCACTCTTAATATCTGCTTTTTGAAGTGTATATTAATTGTCACTATTATATTTTTCTATTATTCTGCTTTCTCCTCGCTTTTATTTTTCCCTTTTTCTTGGATCTTTCGGTTGTACAAGATGGGGTCTGCTCGTGTAGAGGTAGAGAAATATGACGGCAAGGGGGATTTTAACATGTGGAGGAAGAAGATGAAAGCAATCTTGGTTCACCAGAAATGTTCCAAGGCTTTGGGTGGAGTGAAGGATCTTCCACCAACTTTGTCTTCTGCTGAGAAAGAAGAAATGTTGGAAACAGCTTATAGTCTGTTGATTTTACACCTAACTGATAATGTTCTTAGACAAGTAGATGAGGAGTCTACAGCTGCTGGTGTTTGGCTTAAGCTAGAGTTCATGTTCATGACTAAATCACTGTCAAATAAGATCTTTCTGAAAGAAAAACTGTTTGGGTTTAGAATGGATTCTAATAGGACTCTAGATGAAAATTTAGATGAATTTAAAAGAATAACTATTAGCTTAGCTAATGTAGATGAGAAGATCTCAGATGAAAATCAAGCCATAATACTCCTAAATTCCTTACCTAAAACTTTCAAGGATGTAAAATCAGCCATAAAATATGGTAGGGAGTCTTTGTCCCTTGAGGATGTGATGGCAGCTCTTAGGTCTAAGGAATTGGAGATAAACTCCAATAAAAAGGCCCCAGCGGAGGGGCTGAGTGTTAAAGGGGAATCTGGAAAGAAATCCCAATTTAATAATAAAGGGAAGAAGAATAAGAATTTTGATAAAGATAAAAATAAATATAAAACCCAGGATAAGGGAAAATTAACCTGCTGGCTCTGTCATAAAGAAGGACATTTGAAGAAAAATTGTCCTGAGAAGGGTAAATCCCAATCTGCATCCTCGAATAGCCACAAAACAGATTATGCAAATCTGTTAAGTGACTATGAAAATGGTGAACTCTTGGTTATGACCAAGGACAGCCATGACAGAGAATGGATGATGGACTCTGGGTGTTCATTCCACATGACACCCAGGAGAGAGTGGTTGAGTGACTTTAAGTCACTTGAGGGAGGTAAGGTTTTGATGGGAAATGACAATACTTGCCAAGTAACAGGAATTGGCAGGGTCATTTCAAGATGGGTGATGGGACAATCAAGATTCTTAGGGATGTAAGGCTGGTCCCCACACTAAGGAGGAATCTAATATCCTTAAGGATGTTGGACTTGGATGGTTACATCTTTAAGAGTGAAAAGGAACTCTTAAGGTTGTAAAAGGATCTATGGTGGCTATGAAAGACAATTTAGTGAATGGTCTGTACATTCTGAGTGGTGAGGCAGTAGGGCAGGAATCCTGTGTGGCCTTGAAAAATTCTGAGTTGTCCCTTCTCTGGCATAAGAGATTGGGACACATAAGAAACCAAGGGTTGCAAGAGTTATGTAAACAAAGGGTTCTGCCATTTAAAAATATTTTACCAATTGACTTCTGTGAAAATTGTGTCTTAGGGAAATCTCATAGGCAAACTTTCACAGCAGCCAAAAATCAAGCTAAAGAATCCCTTGATTACATACACTGTGATCTTTGGGGTTCACCCAATATCCCTAGTTCTCTTTCAGGCTATCATTACTTCCTCTCTATCATAGACTCTTATTCAAGGAAAGTGTGGGCCTTTTTCTTGAAGCAAAAGGATCAAGCTTTTGATTGCTTCAAGGAATGGAAAATGGCTGTTGAAACTGAGAAAGGTAAAAAGGTTAAGGTACTTAGGACTGATAATGGTCTTGAGTTTTGTAATAGTCAGTTTTCTGATTATTGCAAACAACATGGCATAGCTAGACATAGAACATGTGTTGAAACACCTCAACAGAATGGTGTTGCAGAAAGAATGAATAGAACTATTCTGGATTACGTCATATGCATGTTAGTTGAAATTGGTTTGGGTAAATCATTCTGGGCAGAGGCTGTTTCAACAGCTTGCCATGTTATAAATAGGTCTCTTTCATCTGCATTAGCCTTTAAAACTCCCATGGAACTGTGGAATAACAAACCTCCTAATCTAAACTACTTAAAACCCTTTGGGTGCCTAGCTTATGTTCATATCAAGCAAGACAAGCTTGGTTTAAGGGCCCTCAAATCTGTTTTTATAGGGTATCCTTCTGGCACAAAGGGCTTTAAGTTGTGGTTGATTAGTGAGAGAAAATGTATAATCAGTAGAGATGTTATTTTTGATGAACTAACTTTTTACAAAGATGTTTTGCAGAACAAGCAACAAGGAAATTCCCCCAGTACAGTCCAGCTGGAGGTGGAGCAGTCTGGACCTTCTAGGCAGATTGCAAATCCTTTTTATCCTACTGAGGATAATGAGGACCCTTCAGATCATGAAGAAAATCATGATCACTTATCGGATGCCCCTAGGGAACAAAGGGGAAATGACAATCAACAGGAGCAACCTCCTACTGATTATCTGTTAACTAGGGATAGAGCTAGGAGGGTGATAAGACCTCCTAGTAGATTTGCCCATGCTGATATAATTGCCTTTGCCTTACAGGTTGGAGAATCTATGGAGCAAGAGGAACCAGTAACCTACAAGGCAGCAATGGAATCAAGTACTTGGAAGGAGTGGCATGGAGCAATGGAGGAAGAAATGAGTTCACTTGAAAGGAACCAGACGTGGGTCTTAGTGAACATACCTCAAAATAAAAAGGTAATAGGATGCAAGTGGGTTTTCAAGAGAAAACCCTATATCCCTGGTGTTGAAGGGCCAAGGTATAAAGCTAGGGTAGTAGCCAAAGGCTATGCTCAAGTGGAAGGGGTGGATTATAATGATATTTTCTCCCCTGTAGTCAAGCATACTTCTATCAGACTGTTTTTATCTGCTGTAGCGACTTTTAATCTTGAATTAGAACAATTGGATGTAAAAACAGCCTTTTGCATGGAAACTTAGAAGAGCAAATTTTTATGGAACAACCTGAGGGTTTTATAAAGAAAGGCTCTGAAAACAAAGTCTGTTTTTTAAAGAAATCCTTGTGCGGCCTAAAGCAATCACCTAGGCAATGGTATAAGAGATTTGATGACTTTGTAACATCTCATGGTTTTAATAGATGTAGCTATGATCACTGTGTGTATTTCATGAATGCTAGTGAAAATAGTTATGTATATCTGCTTATCTATGTTGATGATATGCTAATAATTTCTCATGACATAGATAAAATCAATGGGTTAAAGGAAATGTTGAAAGGTGAGTTTGATATGAAGATTTTAGGTCCTGCTAGAAGAATTCTAGGCATGGACATTTTTAGAGACAAAAAGGCAAGAGTCTTCTCACTATCTCAATCTCATTATGTGAAAAAGGTGCTGAATCTGTTTGCCATGCACCAATCTAAACCTGTCAACACTCCATTAGCTGCACATTTTAGATTAAGACCAGTGTATAGTGTTTTAAGTGGTGATGAAGCTGATTACATGCATAAGGTGCCATATTCTAATGCTATAGGAAGTCTTATGTATGCTATGATAGGCACTAGACCTGATATCGCTTATAGTGTTAGTGTAGTGAGTAGATTCATGTCAAATCCAAATAAGGAACATTGGAGTGCAGTAAAATGGATATTTAGGTATCTAAGTGGATGCTGCAATAATTGTTTGAATTTTACTGCTGATAAATCTAATGAATTTTCTGTTAAGGGATACTGTGATGCAGATTTTGCTGCAGATCTTGATAAAAGGAGATCTCTAACAGGATATGTGTTCATGGTGGGTGGAAATGTGGTCAGCTGGAAGTCTAACCTCCAACATGTGGTAGCACTCTCCACCACTGAATCTGAGTACATGGCCTTAACAGAAGCCATTAAGGAAGCCTTGTGGCTCAAGGGTATAGTCTCTGAACTGGGACTAGGAGAAGGTATTCCAAAGGTATATTGTGACTCACAAAGTGCTATACACTTATCCAAAAATAGTGCCTTTCATGAAAGGACAAAACACATAGATATTAGGTTGCATTTTATTAGAGAAATTATCTCTAATAAACAGGTGGAGGTGGAGAAGATCTCAACCTCTTGTAACCCTGCTGACATTTTCACCAAGCCAGGTCCTGTCAATAAGTTCAAGGATGCCTTGAACTTGTTGAAGGTTTTGGGTCAATCTTGTTGAAAATGATATTGGTCATGGGATTAAATTCCATTAATCTGGTACTGCACTTGCTGCCTTATGAAAATAAGGTGGAGTTTGTTATATTCATATAGGTATATTTCCGTAAGTAGCCTTATTGTTAAACATGTTATGCATATTATAAGTAGGGGTATACTTGTCTTTGTAATTGCATTAGTAAAGCTATGTGTTTTGACTACTATATGATTATGCTTGCTGCACTTTTTCATTCATTCAGAATTGCTATCTCTCTCTCGATATTCAATTGCAAGAATTCCCTTGTGTTGAGCTATGTTAGGGTTTCTCTTGAAACCAGAAATCTGATCTGCTAACCCCTTTCCTTCGAGTTTTCTTCTTAGTTATGGTTGTCTTGTGTGAGTACAGGTTCAGCATTGGAACTTGGTGCTGGTTCACGAACAAGAGGATCTTGGTGGTGGCTTCTTGAAGACATCAAGAAGTGAACTGAAAGCTTTGGATCTTGGAGGAGGTTCTGGTACCACAACTGAGTTTACATGTTTGTGGTTGTTCTTCTCTATTGAGTTTTCAGTTGTATCTTTGATACTTGTTGATTTGGGTTTCTGATTTGTACTCTGTTATTTGGGGGTTTCTTTGGGTGATTTGCAATCAGTTGTTTCTTGATTAGTTGTGTATATTGTTCAAACTCTTATTCTGTTATAGTGCAAGTACCAGGGATTTTAATCCCTAATTGACCCTTGATGTAGGAAACTTGGTAACACAAGTTTCTGAACAAGTAAATCTTGCGTGTCTCACTCTTCTTTCTTCCCAATCTTTTAATTTCTGCATGTTAATTTTATAACAGCTTGCCATGTTATAAATAATGTCAGGCGAGTCCAGGGGAAGCCCGTGGCGGGGGCCACCACCAATGAGCTAAGGCTACACCAACCGTAGCAAGTGGATCCGACACCATGTCTCAACCCAAAACCTTAAGGCATTGGGTTCATGGGTCCTTCCACATATATACTCTTCACTTAGTCCATCACCAACCAATGTAGGACTCATCACACTTGAATATCCTAACAATCTCCCCCTCAAGTGGGAACCCACCATTGGTATGCTCTCCCTCAACCGAGTACCCGAAGCGCAAAGTACTCGACTCGCCTCCTAGCCAATCACATGGCTAGGTCGAGCCCAACCCGGCTCTGATACCAATGTCAGGCGAGTCCAGGGGAAGCCCGTGGCGGGGAGCCACCACCAATGAGCTAAGGCTACACCAACCGTAGCAAGTGGATCCGACACCATGTCTCAACCCAAAACCTTAAGGCATTGGGTTCATGGGTCCTTCCACATGTACACTCTTCACTTAGCCCATCACCAACCAATGTGGGACTCATCACACTTGAATATCCTAACAATATTAAATTTAAATTCAAAAAACTTCTTTACTAGGAGAGTTTTGGAAAGCCCTTTCTTTTTCTGAAGTTGAGCGTTCAAGTGATTTCATATCTTTTTTTCGTCTTATACTCATTATATGCGAGACGAGAATTTAGAGAATTCAACAACTAATCTATATAAAAATCTTCATCTTTATTCTATTAATATTCATTGATATGTTCAGAGGCAAATATGAAATCACTCAAAAGAGTGGGTCACTCGCAATATAATCTTAATTAAGACAATTTAATCCTTTATTAAATTAACTGCATGATGATTTAGTTCTTGTATCAGCTAAAATTGTTTGACGTTATTCCTTTTTCCATAGCTAGTAAGAATTAATATGACGAGTTTAAATAATTTGATAATAAATCGTACACATAATTTTAATCAAAGATTAAATTATAAGTGAGGTACATTATTTTTCGGTTCCCATCTTTGTGTTCGGTATTTTATCAATGAATAAAATTCATTTATTTTCGCTACCCCAAAATAAAATATATCATTTGTGTTTGGCGAAGTATACAGTGATCTCTACATTTATAGTTTTCCCATCCATTAGGTTACTTTAAATTTACATGCAATTTTTCCTAGTATATTAAAAAATATGGTGCATGGACTTACAGCTAGAAAGTTTTCTATTCTAAACTTTATATATGCTCTCAAGAGTCAACGAAGACAAACAAGTGAAAGAATATGTAAGTCAAATAATCTTATTAGGGCAACAACAATTTCACATCAAACATGGGAAGCCAATAAGATGGATTCCACCGAACCAAAAACAAAGAAAATAATAAGATGGACTCGATGAACTAGCTGCATAGCAAAACACACATATATTACATGGGAGAGGTTATAATTACTACCTTTTATTGTTACTACTTGTTACTACTAAATTATAACCGTTGATTTCCATCAATCTAACAGTTATAATGTATTGGGTCATACTTATTAATTAATTATTAATTTCTAATATATTATAACCGTTAGATTGACAGAAATCAACAGTTACGATTTAGTAGTAACAATAAGAGGTAGTAACTATAACCTTTCCCATATTATAGACTTATAGAAAGAGAGAAGGGTGAAGGTTTCTATTACTTGTTACCAAGAACAGCATGCAATTCAATAATGACTCCTTCCTCTATTGGGGTTGATTGAGGTCAGGCCTCAAATAATTTACCCATCTCAACCTGCAACTTTTGCCACTCCTATTTAAACCTGAAATTCAATTAAAGTTTAGTTAATAAGGGTAGCAGGGAAATATACATAAAGTAGATATTCCTTTCTTGGGTAAAAGAATAAAGAGAGAGAATTGCAAAATTACAAGTCAACATGCTTTGTGAAATTTTTCATCCCTTATACATTACTTTACAAAGAGAGTTCTACATTGAGGCGGATTTAGGGGTTATGATGGGTCACCGCTCCCCAAAATTTAAAGAAACTTTTTTAATAATATATATATATAAAATAAAATTTTAGTAATATTATTAAATTATTTGTTTTAAAAATTATATAATATAAAATTATTTTCCATGACACTATAAGATATCACACTACACTCAATCATGGCCCCATCTGCATCTCCATGGAAAAAAACCCTCTCTTCTTCAATTTTAACAAATCTTCTCAGCTTAGGTCTTTCACTATCTCTATGCTGCTATTATTCGATTGTTTTGTTTTGAAATTCGTTTATATCATCCCCATGTTTTGAATGTTTTATTTTGACTCATTATCTCTCATTAATTAACATTTTTTTATAATGACATTTGGAGCGTTAATGTTTTTTAATGCTTTAATGTTTCATTAAGGATTACTTTTCAAACTGAAATAATAAATTATGTTGGACAAATAAATTTAAAAAAAAATCAAAACATGGATGAACCAATAAATTAAAAAAAAAAATCAAAAGTCAAGGTGAAATACAATAGAGCATAACAACATATTTATTGGGGACTTGTAATATTTCAAATTTTCAAATGCTTCATTTACTGATCTGTTAGTGTACTTTTTTAGTCTGTATTTTCTTATTTTTTTAGACTCTGAGATCTAGAAGTGTTTACTTTTCAATGTTGGTTAGCTTGTTGGAGTATTGTTCTACAATATATCTTGATGATTATATTTGAATAATTTTACTGGATTCAAAGCTTGTCCAAGCATCGTTTAGGTACAATGCATTTCAGCATACATTTTTTTAATTAATTTATTTATCTATAATTTATTTAAACATTTTCTGGATCTGTTTTTATTGTAGATGGTTTAACAATATGAAAACACGTAGAGTAAGAGTCAAGTGAAGTGATCTTAATTTCTGTAATAGATTTCTTTCAATTTTTTGCATATTAAGTCTATATTGTATTTGAAGTACTTTTATTTATGAAGATGGATTTTTATTTTTCGTCCCCTCTCAATAAAATTCCTGCGTCCGCCACTGGTTCTACATGTGTTGCTTCCATAAAAGGAGACTATTCGGGCATGTTTGGTGCATAGTATAGATAAGGCCTGATAGTATAAGGCCTGATTGAATTTTAATACTATCTAGTGTTTGGCACGATATTGTATAAAATAATATATTGTATAAGATAATATCATCTAGTATTTGGTAATGCACTGTATAATACTATATAAGATAAAAATAAATATTTTTAATAAAAATATCTTTTAATAAAGAATTTATATAATTCTTCAAAAAATATCATATGATATTAATTTTTATAAAAATCTATTGATTAGTGTGTCCAGAAAATAAATTAATTTTTATAAAAATAAAATATTCAATATTTTAAAATTTATAATATTGAAAAATTAATTTATTTTAATATATTAATATTAAAATAATATATTAATTTTGGAGAATTGCACTGGTCAACGATGTTAATACACTAATCCCTTATCAGGCCTAACCCCTTCCCCTTATGCCGGATTAAGTTATACATCGTTTTGATGTATTAAGCTTATACTATATGATGGTCACACCAAACAACTGAAAATGTCATAACATATAATATAAGCTTATACTATTAGACCTTATACGTCGAACCAAACATGTCCTTCAAAGCACATTTAGCCAAAGTTTTTTTCCACACAATCTTTAAAGGGACGATGAGATAAATCTCCATCAGATTCGATCAAATAAAATCTTGCAGATTTGTGTCACAAATGTGTCAACCTTTTTAAAAGAAAAAAATGTTTATCTCAAAATAATATTTTGATAAATTTAAAAGTTTTAATAGCTATGATAATTAATATTAACATTTTTAAACCTTCTTTTATAAAATAATATGAATATGCCATTCATGAATAAGGATGTAAATAAGTTAAAAGGAGTCTATTGAGAATTATGACCTAACTTATATCGAGGCGGATATAACTTATTATATATTTTCTAAAACTAGACCATAGACCAAGAAGGTTTGATAGACTAATGTGCCTAGATTAAATATTTTATTAAAAAAATAAAAGATTTATAATTTAGGCTATTTTAAGTTAATAAATTAGATTGGACTAATTTACTTATTTCATTTAAAATCTAGCTCAGTTCAGCCTAATCTATTTACATTGATACTCATGAATATTTTGCCCCATATATAAAATAGGTAGTGTCTAGTTATTATTAATGAAAAAAGAAATAAAACAAAAATTTCACAATCATGTGAAATTTTACATAAAATGGTTTATTTTCTTACGAACTAATTATACTGATACATTATAATATTTTAACAATATTATTGTCAAGTAATAATAGTAGGGAGGAGTTATATTTACAACTCAAATAATTTACAAATTCTTACAATTATATCGGAACCGTACCACTAGGGTTAGCCTAGTGGTGTGGGGTGTGTGTGTTAGGAGTGTGTGTAGTGTAGGGTGTTGTGTTCAATTCCTTGTAACCTCCAAAAAAAATTATATCGTAACCGTTGATTTTCGCAATTAACGGTTGTCATTTATTATGAATTAATAATTAATTAATAAATTTGATTTGCGAAAATCTTAACCGTTGATTGACGAAAATCAACGGTTAAGATATGAGTGTAAGAAGTTGTAAACGAAAATAGGTTGCAAACATAACCTTTAATATAGCAAATTAATAAAATATTATAATATCAAAATATTATTAAAATAAGAAATTATTATAAAATTTTCTCATATAATATAAGAGTTTTATTTTTTGTTAAAATTTTAATATTCTCAGAACGTCAGCATGTTATTTTAAACAATTTTTATGCATAAAATATATTTACGTCACTGGTGAATTAAATAAAAAAAAATTATATATATTATTTAAAGTAATAATTTGAATGTTGACGCAATATCCTTAAAATTACAATTAGAGGAAGTGGAGAGTAAGAGAGAGAAAGGAAGAGAATACATTCTCTTCGCCCCCATTCGTTTCTGAAACTTGACATTGCGCGGACTCAGAGCTCTCTTACTCACCGAATCATGTTTCCATCACCCATCACCAACCAGGTCTGTTTCTCTCTCTCTCTCTCTCTCTCTCTCTCTACATTTTCCTCCTTTTCTTTCTCTTGTTTGGTTCCTCCGACAAAAAAAAAAGAAAAGAAAAAGAAACCACTGTCTCAGTGTCTGTAGTCTTCTTTGTAGTTAATTGTGAATTTCCTTTTCATAAACATTCTGGGTTACCCAAAGAGAAACTCATGTTTTCAACATTGAGGCCTTTGGAAGGGCTTAGAAAAACATTCAATTGGAGAATTTTGTTTTGCAATGGCGATTTAAATTACTTTCTTGCAACTTAATTTTAGGGTCTATAACTATTCTTCGCGTGTAGTGGCAAAACAAGAAAAAATGAAAGTCCCTTTACGCAAGCAACCTGCATTTTATTTTTCACATACATATATTTATAGGGTTTAACATTTCCCTCTGTGAATAGAAGAGATAGAAAAAGTTAATAGAACCCACTCACTTTTATGTGAACGCTGGAGAGAAATATTTTTTTCCATATTTATATAATTTGATCATTTGATGGCTTCTTTTTCATTTTCTTTTCCCCTTCCCCTGCTAACCTTGAAGTGTTGGAAGTTTATTTTTCTCCCTTTCAGCTTTCTTTGAAACTCAACATGGTTTTCACGAGTTATGATCATTGTGCATGTCTGTTTTTCATGACGCAAGTACATTTTTTTTAAAAATAAAATAAAAAATGCCGAATAAAAACTTTTATGTTAACTTCCCTACATTTATTTGAAAGTCGTTGTCACTTAGTGAACATCACTTATATTTCTCTGTACTTCTATATCTAATGAAAGAAGGCAATTATAGACACACACATCAATAGCCTAATTCTATGTCATTGTGGACCGTCTACCTGCTGAAGTAGTATTTATTGATGCTATTTTCATGTGTGCAAGTATTATCTGTATTTTTATATGTGAATAAGTTCTATATTTGCAAGCAGTCAGTTCATACAGAGGCACCATCCATCCAAGGGTCTTCAGCATTGGTGCCGGTGAATTTGAATGAAGACCCTGTTGGTACACCGGACAATGTGCAAACTGGAGGATATCAACAGGCAGACTACTTCTTCCGACATTCCCAAGTACCTTATATTTTATGTTGTTTTTAAAATCCGAAAAGGATGACTCTTTTCCTCTACTAATTGTAGCTTATATATATGTGTGTGTATGGAAGACATATTGTTCTGTTAGGTCTGTATTTTAATTGAGTGATGATAATTTATACAAACTTACTTTGTACCAATGTAATTCTTGCAGAAACTGCAAGATGATCTGCGTAAGTCAGGGATAAAAATTAAGCAGCATGAGGACAGCATAAGTCTTTTGAACACTGAAAGAAACAAATTGGAAGACTCAATTCGTAATTTGCAAGGTACATTTGTTTGTACTTTTTAAGGAATTTTCTATCTTTGTTTGGCAAGTGGATAAGATGCTACTTATCATGAAAATATTCATGGTCCTTGTTATGTAAGGTGCATTAACTGAATCAATGCTGCAAGCTTTTATATTGTTGTGTGCAATTGTAAGGTAGTTATTCCATTGACAAAAAGTAAATTGCCAATGATATAGTTGTTGGTCATCAGAGGTTCTGAATGTTAAACTTGTTTTATCTATTTATTTAAACATAAGTATTTTGGTTTTAAATTTTTTGGAGCATTGTTGATATTACAACTTACAGTATGTTTTGACTGAAAGTTGAAGTGCATACATCAAGTGTAGTCATTTTCTATTAAGATGCGGTAAACTTTCTAATTGTTAAATTTTGTTTCTTTTCTGTGTAAATGATCTTTTATTCCCTATTATGTAATATTATCTACTTGCGAAGATTGGGTGTCATTTATGTTTTTCTTTTCCTATTCATAGTTACTATTGGGAAATCAGAGTCTTCAAGTACAACCAAGATTGGTAATGTGGACAATCCCAACCCTACAACCGATGAAGAGGTAAATAAACAGATATTGCAGCATGAAAAATCTGCTGCTGGTATTTTGTGCCAGCTGAAGACTCGTCATGGAGCTCAGGTTTCTCATCTTACACCGACAAAGGATGTTGTGGGTATTGTTGCTATGCTGGGCAAAATAGAGGATGACAATCTTAGCAGGTACATTTGGCATAAATATTTACTTTTTGGCTTGTGAAATCATGCCCTTATATCAACCTTGTAAAACCTTCTCTTGTTTCTTCAGTCTCAGTGGTGTTATCTTTAAACAGGATGAAAAATAATATATTTCTCTGTATTGCTACTCTCTTGCTAATATCTATGAATATGATTAAGCACACAAGCAGGTAGTTTCACTATACTTATTTGAAATACAGACTTTTCTCAGAGTATATAGGAGTGGAGACTATGCTGGCAATTGTTTGTAGAACTTATGAAGGAGTTAAAGCTATTGAAATGTATGATACGGAAGGCTGCATAAATAAAAGCTGCGGTCTTCACGGGCTAGGTGCCTCTATTGGAAGGGCTTTGGATGGTCGATTTCTAGCGATATGTCTTGAATCTCTGAGGCATGACTTCAAGAGTCTTTTGTTTTTCATTTGTTGTTGTGGATAAATTAGTGTTTATTGAACTTTTTTTCTCTCTCTTTTGTTTTAGGCCTTATGCTGGTAAATATGTGGTTGATGATCCACAGCGGAAGTTGGACATTTTAAACCCAAGATTACCCAATGGGGAGTGTCCAGCTGGATTTCTTGGCTTTGCTGTAAATATGATTAGTGTAGACAGCTCAAACCTATTTTGTGTAACTCCCAGTGGTTATGGCCTCAGAGAAACTCTGTTTTATAATCTCTTTTCTCGCCTTCAAGTATATAAGACAAGGGCTGAAATGCTACAAGCACTTCCTTGCATAAGTGATGGAGCTCTTTCTTTAGATGGAGGAATGGTTAGGAGTTGTGGTGTATTTTCCTTGGGTAATAGGTAAGTGTATGAATGGCATATTTATTTAGTTATACATTATGTGTAATCTTTTTTTTTTAGTATCTACATTATGTCTAATCTCTTTTTTTAGTATCTTTATATGACAGGTTGAAACCTTACATTGTGCTGTATTGGGAATGTAAATAACTTTGGTGTTCTCCATTATTAAAAAAAAGCTAATGGAGAATAATCTTTCTTGAAATTGTATCCCATGGAAATTTCTTCTTCAATTTCTAAGATGTGATTCAGCTGGATTAACTGTAATTTACAAGAATAATGCTATCCATGAGGACCATGACAAGGATTTATATAGAAACCCATATGATATGATATGAATTATGTTGTCACACAAAATGGAACCTCAATATATACTCATTGAACCTTGTAAAGTTAAGGTTATATAGGCTCGAGTTGATATATTCTCTGTTTTTATTGTTGAAGAACTGATTTTATATTTTTCAGATCTGTTTAAAAATGCTTGTTAAAAAGTAAGCTTCATTTTAGAAACATCAGAATGCTATTTGTTGTAATTTGTTTCCAGAAGAATGCAATCATCAAATAATTGAATTTAAATAAAACCTGTATTGGTCTCTACTGTCTAGAAACCAGTGACCTATTAACTGTCATACTAATTATATCTTCCCTTCTCTCTCTCTTTTTGTGTGTGTTTGTTTGGTGGGTGGGGTGTTGGGGTGTGCAGGGAAGATGTACATGTGAGATTCCCCACACCAGAAAAATCAATGGGGCTTGATAACAACATTGAAATTGAGACACAATTGAAGGAAATGACATGGAAGAAGGAAAAGATTCTGGAGGAATTAAAAAGGGAACGGACGTTGTTGGACATGGCAAAGTTCAATTTCAATAAAAAGAGGAATGAGTTTGTTAAGTTTTTGGCACAAAGTTCATCCTATGCAACTGAGGTAATCTGTCTGGAAATTGAAATTTTAGATCTATGTGATTTATAAAACCTTGAATGTGGTTTGAAGGTGTGGAATGTTGTTTTATTTATTCATTTTTTGTTTTAATCTTTCCAAGTTGTTTTGGTTGTGTAAAAATTAAAACTGTGTAAATTACTTCTACTTCTACTAAATGTTTTAGAAATTTATTATATTAAGTGCATTAAAGATCCTTTCTATCTAAGGTAGGTTTATTTTTCGGATATTTTAAAGTACTATCAAACTCCAATGGGTTTTGACTATGGATTAATCAACAAAACAGTAACTTACTGATGCATGCTTATATTACATTATCTACTTGCAAGCTCATGCAAATATCTGGTTGACGTTTTCCAAAAATATCCGGTTGACATAGTTGTTTCAATTGATGGGAGCTTTCAAGTAAGATGGCTTTAAATTGTAGTCTTGAATTGTGATATAACTTACCATTTTGATATGTTTCTTTAATCTAATGTCACTCTCAGGTTCAGACCGCTCCTAACAGATTCACATCTAGATGATGAAATTAAGGCTGGCAGCAAGGTATGAAGAAGAGAGCCTGTGACTAGCAACTTGTTTTTGTACATGAGCTTGTAGCTCCTATCCAATTTATAATCTGGCTCTGGAAGGAGAATCTTCTCATAAATTTTGGATAGAAAACAAGCACATTGTTTTTTTTTTTTTTTTTTTTTGTTGTTGAAGCTAGAGGCCATTCTTCAGTTAACGCTTCATTTTTATTCAATTTCTGCTGTGAAGAAATATCAGATTAGCCTTTAAGACACTAGTATCAGATTTGATTACCCTTCAAGACAAGACGTACAGGTTAGAACAACCATTTTCTTGGTTCTTTGTATATCAATTAGTCCATTATACTCTTCTGTATTGAGTGTGATTGGAGGCTGTGAATGTTGTACATCTATGTTAAGCATTTCCCCCCCCCCCTCTTTTTAGTTTTAGTTTTTCATTCATAGAAAATGCCATTTTTTTTTTCTACATTTTCTGGAGGACACCCAACGCCCCCACTCTGTTTCACGTAGGAGTCAGTGGATTGTTTAGTTTAATGATGTCTGAATCATTTAAAGTGGAAAAGAAAAAAAAAAAACTTCAAGAGAATGTTAGACAGAATAACATTGATTTGATAAAAATGGATGAGTTTAATTTACCAAACAGAGAGAGAGAGAGTATAAATTTATAAAGATAAACTCAAAATTCATCAATTTGTGACTAGGTTGGATATATTTTTCATTCGCATGTTTGGTTCAGTTGATGTTAGCATTGGTCATTTTTTTTTTTAGTACAATAGCATTGGTCATTAGACCAGAGGAATAGAGGTTACATTGCACCTGCTAGGAGAGTGGCGACAAAATAATTCACTCCTTCGAACTTATAAACCAAAGTGTACAAATTGGAAACAAAATTTTTGACTTGAACCTCTCAGATCGATTCTAATTTAATACATACTTATTTTAAGAAAAGTGATCTTTTTGATAACTCATTATATTCATTTCGGTACCGAACTGAATCATCTTAGTTAAAAGAAATTTGAAAAATAAAAAATAAAAATAAAAATAAAATGCTTAAGTATGAAGATTTGTACTGAATCGAATCAAACATTATTTTTATGTTTTGATTGGCCTTTGTTTTTTTATATAAAAATTCATTAAACCAAAAAAAAATAAAAAAAATTCACCCCAAGTTTATTTTTTTCCTCGCAGCTTCCAACTTGGACTTATACTACTTAATGAACTCGAATTGAGTTTTTTTAATTTTATACGATTCCACATATGACTCTTCATCTAAAGCGTTAGTCTAATAATTCTCATAATCACCTAAAGAATAAAGAAAAGACAAAAAGAACACCGTGTAAAGCAAAATTATTCTAGAAAAACTCATCGTAATTTTTTTATTACTTATATTGAATGAAGTGACCAAACGTATCATATATTTATATATTGAAAACACAAAAAACATTTAATTTATAATTTCTTTACTCTATGAGTTTAATACTTTTGAGAGATATACTGTTATAGAACCCTTCTTTTTTTAGTTGTTTTTTCTTCAATAATTAGATAGATATTTAAATTTATAAGAAAAAATAAATAAATCAAGTAATGATAAATTCATTTAAAAAATTAATCTAAATTCCATCAAATAATTGAAAATAAAAAATGTAATGAAAAGTGGAAACAATTAATATATTTAAAATTTTAAATAATTAGAAAAGTTATCAGTTGACTCATTTTAAAGATTTGAGTTTTTTTAAGTATGTACATTTGAAATTATTTTAAATAACTCAAAATACCATTAAACTCACCTTTTTAGAGAAAAATAATAATAATTAACCTTTCTTAACGTAGTTTCGTGGGTTAAAGTGAAAACAAATTTTTTGAGGCGGTTAGGTAGAGTGCCGTGGCGTTTTTATTTGGGTTTAAGGTTTTTATTGAATTTTGTTTTTTGGGATATTCATATAAAAATGAATAAGTTTTATAAAAAGAATTTTTCTTTCCTTTTTATAACGAAATTCACTGTCTCTTTTTTTTTTGGAAATTATTCCTAGTAATTCGATGGGTTTTTTATGAACTGATTTAAAATTTGAGACAGGTCCAAGATTACCACTTTAATACAAGTGTGTCTGAAAAAAACTTTTACAACAAAACAAAAAATATTTTTCGCTTTTTATTTACAATAATAATAAGAGTAGAATTATATTAACAAACTTTTATTTACGAATTTACAAATTATATTATATCTGACTAATAATACACTTTTAAAAATATATTATCGGTTAGACATAGTATAATAGATAAAAAATTATAAATTTGAAAAAAGTGTTTGTAATTTAAAATGACATAAAATTATCTCATTTTAAGAAAGAGATAGACATAAGAAAATATTTTTTATTTAAAATTTAAATTAAAAAAATCACTCATTTTCTTTCTCATAATTTTCATTTCTTACGTCTATCTCTTTTTTTTTTTTTTAAGTAACGTCTATCTCTTTTAAAATGATATAACTTATGTCAGTTAAAATATCAAAAGAAAAAACCCAATAAATATAACCTTTTCGAAATAACAATAATCAAATAGAAACATGAAAAAAGAATAAAGGAATAAGGAAAGATTTAACCGCGATCTCAATTCTCTTTCAACTCCACAAGCAAAGCAAAGCAAAGTAAGAGAGAGATTGAACTAACTCTCTCTCTCTCTCTCTCTCGATTCACCCACATGTTATAGTTCGACAAATATTTTCTCCTCTCTTCTTAGTTCTTACAATTTACAAACACTACCCCATGACCAAGACCATCACTGATTCTCTATCTTCAACCCAAAAATCCTAACTTTTCAATTTAATCTTCTGACCCAATAACAACAATCAACTTTCTCCCATGGCTGCAGCTGCGTTTCGATCCAAGCATAACAGTTACAAAGAAACGGCGACCCTCGCACTTTCCCACTTCAGGTACATGGTTTTCAACCACTTGCACGCGGGTGGCACGTTCACTCCACGGACCAAGTTCATCAACACCCTCTACCACTTCACCTCCTTCAAACCCCTCTCTCTCCGCGGCGATTTCGCTCCAAAGGGTACCCATTTCGCTGATAATAGCAGGAGGTACAACGTTGTTGGCTCCGTCGGGGACCCGCCAGAAGTGTGGTCTGGCGGCGGGATTGTTGTTCGGTCGGGGAATTCCAATTTGGATTCCACCGGTGGTGGCGGCGGCGGAGGTGCCGCGAATTCCGGTGATTCGGGGTCGTCGAATTCGAAGGATGGGTGCTGGGGTGGGTCCAATTTGGGGAGTAATTTCCCAACTCCGAAGGAAATTTGCAAGGGGCTTGACAAATTCGTAATTGGACAAGAGAGGGCCAAGAAGGTGTCACTTTTTTTCTTTTTTGCCCCTTCTTTTTCAATGATTTTCAATGAAGGTCTCATTTGTGCCACCCTCAATTGTATCTGCAGGTGCTTTCTGTGGCAGTTTATAATCACTATAAGAGAATATTTCATGAATCTTCATCCAAGTGGTTAGTATATTACTTCAGCTTGTTGTCATTTCTTTACTGTAATTTTTTTTTTCAGTTCTTTTTTTGGTGCTAGTGTAAATTGTAAAGTAATTATCATTGTTTCTGTTAATTGTATGTAGATACTACTTTTTACTTGTTCTTACTATTTGGAATGTTAGGCCCGCAGGAGATTCAAGTAATAATGGTAAAGCTGATGCTGTTGATGATGATAGAGTTGAACTTGAGAAAAGCAATATCCTTCTAATGGGACCAACAGGATCAGGTAAACTAGTTTTTGCCTTTTCCTTCTGTTGGAGTGTTTATATTATTTTAATTCTGTATATTATCGTTTTTCATGGTGTTATAGAATGTTAATGTATATCATGCTTTGGATGTTGGAAGTACAAAGTGTTCGAGTGAGCTAAGATGACTCTTAGCGATTTAGTTCATTCAGTTGCACTAATATGTTCAAATTTTGTGCTGGATCCTTTGATTATAATTTCTACAGTGAAATCTTGTCTTTAAATTAAATAAATGGGGGAGACAACAGAGTTTGAGACCTTTTCTATTTCCATCTTCATCTCTTTGAAAAACATTAATGCCTTGTTACTTGTCTAACTATTTTCTCTTTGATGCTTTTTCAAGGACAGGGAAGACATTACTTGCCAAAACCTTGGCTCGGTTTGTAAATGTTCCCTTTGTTATTGCAGATGCAACTACACTCACTCAGGCAAGTTAGTGGGCTTTATTCTTGTCTTCTGATTAAAAAAGAAAAAGAAAAGAAAAGAGGGGAGTGGGGAAATGTAAAGAACCAATTCAACCCAAAACTTTAAGATGTTGGGTGAGGACTTTTTTAATAATTTATATTATTCTCTAACACACCCTCTCCTCACGCAAGAGCCCTTTGGGCTTGAAGTGTAGATATTGCACTGACCCAATTTTTGGTTTACCTTGTGCTTATTTAATTTCACTAGAAAGTGGGGGTGGTGAGGATCGAACTTGTCACTTCATGGTCACTAAAGCTCTGATACCATGTAAAAAACTAATTCAACCCAAAATCTTAAGGTGTTGGGTGAGGGTCTTTTTAATAGTTTATATTATTTTCTAATTGGAAGGAAATAATTATTTGTTTATATCTGGAGGTTTCTTCTTTAGAAAGACTTGTTAATGCACCCTATAGGTTGTAAATTTTCAGCCATAAAGAACAATGCACATATTGATGCCATCCTGTGATCTTATGTGCTCAAAAGGTGTATAAACAATTTTTGCATATTCTAAACACAAAGAAATTGAGATATATATCATAAACATTTTCTCTTATCAAATTCGAAAAAGCCCTGAAGGTACTTTGGGAATCCTTTCCTTTCCTTTCCTCCCATGATTAGATGACATGCATTTTCCATATGTTATTGCATTTTTTAAAAACATTTCCTAATTTTTATTTATTGGAAGCTACATGTTTCTGTTACCAGTCTAAACCCAATTTCACCTTTGTGCAGGCGGGTTATGTTGGAGAAGACGTGGAGTCCATATTATACAAGCTCCTTGTGGTAAATACTCTAATGTGCGATGACTAGTTGTTTTTATACACCATTATAATTTGGGAATATTTTCTTTTCTCTCAATCTGTTTTTGCTTTTATCTGGGTTCATTGAATGCAGACCCCAACTAGCTAGAGATAAAAGTGATGTTGATGTTGATAATTTGAACAAAAAATTTATAAGAAAAATTGGAAGAATATTTCCTTGCTCTTTAATGTTTTAAAGCCTTATCCATGAGAAGTGGATTTCAGATCTACTTATATGTGGAACATAAATCGGGTTTAAAGTTAATGTGTGATTCAAAAGAACATAAGGTTTCAATTCTTATTCTTTTATGATTTGAACATAGCACTGAGTGCTGACTTGTACTTATGCGTGCTATTGCAAAATTTTCTGCTATTTTGGAATTATTTTATTCTATCAACTCCCTTCAGTTTTTAATTGAAATATGGTTTTGTCCATGGTCTATTAATTTTTAAAAATATTAGTGTTTCTTTCATGAAATCAAGGGACTAGCTGCAGATTGATGAAAGAAACATAGATTAACATAGCATCACAAATTGTAGTCTGAATCAACATTGCGTAAGTTTATTTCTAGGTTGCAGATTATAATGTAGCAGCTGCCCAGCAAGGCATTGTTTACATTGATGAAGTTGACAAGATTACCAAAAAGGTTCCCCCTTGTTATGTCTTTTTTTCCCTTCCTACAAATTTCAAAACCATATATTTGTCCGCTGTTTTCTACATCTACTCTTTACATTTCAGGCTGAGAGCCTTAATATCAGTAGGGATGTCTCTGGTGAAGGTGTTCAGCAGGCATTACTGAAGATGCTCGAGGGAACGGTTAGTTCTTTTCATAATGACCAACACTAAAAGCAAGTTGATCTATAGTTTTTTTAAACTGCTGCTAACATGATGTTGGAACAGCAGAGTCAAAGATTGTTAAAGCACCTGGTTATTTTTTATTTCTGTATTTTTAGTAATTCATTGTATATTGATCCTGTCGCATTCTTTCCAATTAAGGTTGTCAATGTTCCTGAGAAGGGAGCCCGAAAGCATCCCAGAGGTGACAATATTCAGGTATGTGTACATTAATCTTTGTGTCTTGCAATTTATGGTAATTTATATGCTTGTAGGGACTATCAGTTATGTTTATGGCACTGGTACATGGGTGCAATCTGATAGGGTCTCGAGGCAAAATCAACAAATCTCAAACTCAGAGGGTTACTGAAATGGAAACAGAGTTGTGTATTACCGATTTTAATCTTCAACAGTACAGGAAAATGAACAAATCAGTAGTACAGGGAACTAAATCAGCTAAAATGCAGGGAATATCAAATTGACGAAAAAAATGAAAAAGATTACAATGGAGACTGGAAAAATTAGTGTAGAGAAATTAGAGAGGCTCTACTCTCTCCCAATTCCAAAGTCCAAAAGCCAAGATTCCAGATATCCGTTCCCACCTTTTCCACCCCCGCTTAACCCACCCCCATGCCACCCATTCTGTTAGAGTCAGTTAGAATAGATTGCAATGGAATGTCTGAGCTAGGGCCCACTTCCTCCTCCTTTTATCCCTTTTATATACTTTAATAGGCTGGACCCCATCACAATCACATTTCAATATTTAAGAATGTGTATGTAACTGTGCACTCTGGGTGGGTTGAATTTATTTCTAGTTTCCTTCTATATTGCAAAGAGCTAACTGCAGTTTTTAATTTATTTATAACTGTTGTGCCATCTGTGTCTCTTCACAGATTGACACAAAAAATATACTTTTCATTTGTGGAGGAGCCTTTGTTGACTTAGAGAAAACAATCTCAGAAAGGTTGCACAAATCCTGAAATTTTTTACGGTAGTGATATTAATAATATGAAGTGTGCAGTGTTTCTGTAACTAGTAACTCCTTTGATTCCCTTTCAGGCGTCAAGATTCTTCTATTGGATTTGGGGCACCTGTACGTGCAAGCATGAGGACTGGCAGTGTCACGGATGCTGCTGTTGCATCATCATTATTAGGAACTGTAAGTTTCATATGACAGATATTGTAAGGATACTGGCTTTAACTAACCCAACTAGATTAAAGTTGGATCTTTACATCATTGAAAATTATTATTTTTGGCAGGTTGAAAGTAGTGATCTTATTGCATATGGTTTAATACCTGAATTTGTTGGGCGATTTCCTATCCTTGTCAGTTTGTCAGCTTTAACTGAAAATCAACTCATTCAGGTAGGCTATGCATGAGTAACCATTCAACTTGGTCACTCAAAAAAATTGTACCTGTAATGCTTTTCTAATTTGGCTGTGTTGACAACTGAATGTAGTGGGTTAAGCATCAATTGATTGATTACAAAATAGAATGAGAGATGGTGAGTGAGAAATTCAGAATGACTGGCATTCTCATGAGCAAAATTATTGACTGATCTGGCATTGTTTTGAATTTTTTTCTTTCCCTTCAGTCAGTTAAACTGTGTTGTTTACTTAATTATATCTTTTAAAGTGCTTTCTTTTTAAACTTCACAACACCTAATGCCACTGATGCTTTTAACTTTCATTGCTTTTCTGAATATGTTCTATAGGTCCTCAGAGAACCAAAGAATGCCCTTGGGAAGCAATACAAGAAAATGTTCCAAATGAATGGAGTAAGCTTTTACCAGCCTTATCTTATTCCCTTGTGCATTTTACAGTGGTTTAAGCACGGGTAGCTACAAGACTGGACTTGATACATCTTGATCCAGAATCTGAAGGCATAATGGGTCGTCCCATTTATAAACAAACCTTCTTCTTGCTTGTTCATGGTAGTTTTAAGGAATGGGGGAATTGATTGCTCATTTATATTTGTAATAATTGGCATAGCTTTCTGGGGATGGAAATGGCTGTTCTTACAATAATTTGATGTGTACTTTGTTTCCCAGGTAAAGCTACATTTTAAAGAAAATGCTCTAAGATCAATTGCCAGAAAAGCAATATCTAAAAATACCGGTGCTCGGGGCTTACGGTCAATATTAGAAAGTGTATTGGTAGATGCCATGTATGAGGTATGCTATATTTTTTTATTCTTAAGATGAATAATTTGTTTGTAGTGTATGACAATGGAGTGCAGGTGTTGTCTATTGGATCAGAGAGGCTGCATAACATGAAAGACAGTAAAACTTAATGACACATGACAACCTTTAAGCACTGGGTCTTGGCACTCACCCTTGTGCATGTTAACCTCTATTTATTTCTATGTAGAAAATAGTGAGAATAGAGAAATTTTGAACTACCTACTAACCATGATTTTTTACTTGGGGTGGGACTGTGATATATCAAAATAGGTATATTCCTGTAGCCAATATGCGAAGCAGTGCATTAATTACAGTTACCATTTTATTTTATTTATACTATCTAATGTTCATTTGGTTAGCTCATGATAGTACTTTAAATGTCTCTTGTCAGAATCAATTAATGTCGTAAAAACATGATCACTTGATTGTTTCAGAACCCCACCTCCCCCACCTCTTATTTTTTGTCTTTTCTGTACTTGTGGTTATAACAAGGGTGACACAGATGAGCCACAAGCAACAATTGCGGATTGTTTATTAGGAATTTAGCATATTGGATTGTACTGCAGTAACTGCACCATGAATTGTGTAGATTATTTACCTTAGTTTGTTCAATTTTTTATGCAGATTCCTGACATCAGAACAGGCGAAGATATTATAGATGCTGTTGTTGTTGATGAAGAGGCTGTTGGAAGTGAAGGAAGGGGGCAAGGGGCCAAAATCTTTTATGGTAAAGGTGCATTGGATCGCTATCTTTCTAAGCAAAAAACTGATTCAGAGGTGTGTATAATTTGCGACAACATAAATTTTCTCTTTGCTTCTATTGAAGTAATTCCTAATCATGTTTATTTTTGCACATAGACCATGAATGCATCAAGCAGAGACAATGAAGCAGAGACAGAACTTGCATCCATCGTTGCCAGCATGTAAAGCTGATATTTATTGTAGTTATCTATGTACATAACTAGTTGATACTTTTGTTGAGTAATATAAAGGGTTAGATTCAGATTGCCCCATGTGGTTTGGATCGAAGCCAGTGTACTATTTCGATGGTCACCTCCCATGGTTAGTTTCGTTAGCACAAATCATAGTGAGGTAAACCAAATGTCCCTTACCTCTTTTTTAAGTGTGCAATACCTGATTCATTTGTGTAAGTTTTGGATAGCATTGATGGAATAAAAAAAAAATGTATATCACTAGATGATTCAGGTCCATTCCTGGTTTTTGTTCTACATTTTGCCCATGCAACATAACCTATTGAATAAAATATGATGATAATTTCAAGTTTTATTGGGCATTTCGTTGGTGAGTGTTTTAGAAAGTTCATGATTCCTTTTAGTTAGGTGCATCTCCTTCTGCATAAAATAAGTGGGCATCCTCGACGTGATGAAACTATAATTGCAGAATTTGGTAGCTTCTATCAGTTCTATGTAAAGATTTAATGGCCTATGCCCTATTGCCGACCAAGAATATTCTATGGGTTTTATTTTTCTTATGTTGCATGAGATAAGTTGTCTCATGCAACACACAAAAAATGGGTGGGACCCGCTTTTTTATTTTCTCTCTCTTCTTTTTTAGTGGGTTCCATTCACTTTTTGTGTGTTGCATGAGACAACTTGTCTCATGCAACATAAGAAAAATAAAACCCATATTCTATATATATATTATAGACACATGAACTTTCTCTATTTGCTTTTGAAAGTTGAGACCATCATCAGGTTTATCAAAGCAACATTATACTTTTTTCCGCAAGTGGAAATAATTAAATAAAAGTTATGCAATTTTGATGGGATGGGATGTGATGTGATGTAAAGTGCTACATATATATTATGTTTATGTAATTTTATATTATTTAAATATAATTAGTCTCATTTTTTTTTCATACACTTTTCTAATTTTGTCAGTCATGTAATGTGCTCCAAGTGTTATTCATTGACTTTACTATTTGCTATTGCCATATCAATTTATCTAAAATAATAGCATGAAAAGAAAAACCAAGTGTGGCGAAAATGAAGCCAAAACCCAAAACCAATAATACTCGTGAAATGATCCGTTTACAAATTTTTTTTGAAATTTTTTACAAATTACACTATGTTCTCCTGGGAGAACATAAAGTAACCAGTGTTCTCCCGGGAGAAGATAGTGTAATTTGTAAGAATTTGTAAACAAAATAGTTTGTGAATATAACCTATCTCATCATACTTAGTAGTATAAAGTATAAACAGCTTTAGAAAGTTGGTTGAGAAAACAGAAAAGCATGATTAAAAAAAAAAAGCATTTCATTTTCGAAATGTCAAATTCTATGACGTGACGAGAGTTGGAGGTTCATCCTGTGATTACGGCCTTGCATCGATGCGAATAAGATGGCTCTGCCATATTAAGATGCCTTGGATGGTTTCTTACATTTCAAATTTATTAATAACACTAGTTCTATTATAAATTAACGTCTAACTGTAAATGAATTTTAAAACAACTTTAAATGGTGCATCTTAAAAACATTATTTATTTTCATTTTTTAGGTGTGTATCATAACCTTATTTTAGAACAACAAACAACCTTATTTTTAGATGAATTAGAAAGATTATATGCTGAAGCTTCTGTGCTGTGTATAAAAAACAACTCTTCAAACCGTACTTGCGTCAGGAAACTATGAAGGAAAAATAGGTAAAAATCAAGTAAACCACCAACATAATTAATGATCACTGATTCTAATTAAAAAATCGGAGTTTCGAAATCAAATAACTTTTTTCTTTACAATGAAAAGGGCTAAGAAAAAAGTTATTTGATTTTTGGGTTTTATTATTCTCCTTCAACATAAGATAGGTATCTTATGTTGTAGAGATAAAATGGGTGGGTCCCACCATTACAAGAAAAAAGAAAAAAAAGAAAAAAGTGAGGTGCGGAAATCGAAGTGAGAGAGTAGGAGAGAAGTAATCTTATGCAAAAGGAGAGTAATATTTCCCTTGATTTTTACAATGAAAAGGGCTAATAATATTGTACTATTGTACCTTGTGTATTATTGTTGTTATGCTTTTTTTTAAGAAAAAAAAAAAACAGGGTGAGGTAAAAGGTTAAGTGGGTGGACCAATTCAATTCTTCCATTGTGTCTTAATATGAATTAGGGATTCACTAAAAAAGTATGAATTCAGAATAAATATTAGAGGAACTATGAATAGGTGTAATTTAATATTGGATTTGTTTGTCCTCTTTCAGGTATTTATAGGAGAGGTATCCTAAAGATAAGCGGATCATTGTGCACTATAATATAACGACATAGCCAAGACGTGGGGTGTGTGCACAGTGACAAGCTAAGGGAGGGCTTAGAGTGTGTACCTTATTGGTTTAATCCCTTATTTATATATGGGTTACCTGACAAAAGTGGACTTTTGGGCCTCTCAGGAGTATTTGAGGTCCAATTGTTGATCTATTGCTGCCGTGGTAGGATTAGTATAATTAAAGAATATTTCCTTAATTTTCTCTTAACCATTAGTCATATTTAGGCCTTCTAGAATGTGGACCTTTGTCGGGTCCATAACAACACTATATACGGGAGTGAGTATATTTTTTTGGGTTAAAAAAGTACTGTAATTATGAGTTTTGATTTAATTTAAAAAGTGTTATTAATCTCATATTATAAGGGAAGTAAATTATCTCATATTTATATGGGTCTCACTAAAAAAAAAGCTTATAGGACAACTTTTTATTAGTGTAAGAGAAACAACATTGTCTTTTTTTAACATAAGAAATTGTTCCCCTAACTTAAAAGAAACAAACTACCAAACAAAAAAAGAACAAACAAATAATAAAAATTAGAAGAATTTGTTTTTTGTTTTTTTGGTAAACAGATTAGATGAAATTTATTTACCGTTGGATCTATCTAATTTCTGAAATTTAACGGTCCTCCTTTCCTTCTCTCTCTTCACAGCATGACACAACCATAGAGAGAGAGAGAGAGAGAGACGAAGAAAAGAACCTGTTCTTGCCCAGAACGGAGTTTGGTTTTTCGGAACCCTCCCATTCATCCATTTATCGATTCTTGTCCATCCCCATCTTCCTTCACCTATTCTCTTTCACCTCTTCTTTTTCCTGGAAAGCAAAAGAAAGAAAAAAAGGGGGAAAGAAGAACAAAGAGAACTGAAGGAAGAAGATTAAAAAAGGGGAATACCCAGGTAATTAATTTGGCGAAATTTCCGATTTTGATAACTGGGTGTTTCTCTTTTTTCTTTTTCTTTTTTTCCTTAACCAGTGGAAGGTTTTGGTGAGTTGATGGACTTGGACAGCATTGAGTGTGTGTCATCCTTGGATGGCATGGATGAGGATGAGATCCACCCTCACCATCACTCTGAGTTTTCTTCCACAAAACCTCGCAATGGAGGCACAAATAACAATAATAATATGGGCCCCACCGCCATTACTCCAGCAACCAGCGTTCATGAGTTGTTAGAATGCCCTGTGTGTACTAATTCAATGTACCCACCAATTCATCAGGTTAATTCTTTCACCAATCTCCTTCTCATTTGCCTTGGATTGAGTGGATTTGCTTTAGCAGATTTTGTGTTTTTTCCTTGGCTTTCTCTTGGGGTTGGGGTATAAGGACACCTTAGATTTGGTTTTGGAGGTTTTGATTGGATTTGGTGGCTCCTCGATGATGATTTTGGAATTATGACAATACTTGCAATTCGTGGTAGTAAGGTGTCAAGTCGAGGAATTTGCTATGTTGTCAGATTTTAATGTCTTCCTTGTTGTCTGTATTTGGCATTGGAAAGATTTCTGTTGCAGTTTTAGTTTTAGACTTGGTCATAAAAGCTTTAATACCATGTCATGAACTTATTCTCCGTTGGATGAAGTCACGTAACTTTATTATATCTCTAACATTTATATTATCTCCAATATTGTGTACATTACTACACACACACACAAAGTGAAGCTTGTGAGTTTTTAAGCATTGGATCTATGGGTTGCTATAGGCCAAAATTACTACCGATCTTCAATACTTTATCTAATCTTTGATTCTGCAGTTCGTGTTAATTTCTTCAATTGAGTTGTGCAAAAGTTGATCTTGTCATGATTGAAGCTGCAAAATGTGTATATATGCCAAAAATGGGGAGAAAATGTAACAATTAGTTTCTTTGCAGTGTCACAATGGCCACACACTGTGTTCCACATGTAAAACAAGGGTGCACAACCGATGTCCCACTTGTAGACAGGAGCTTGGAGATATTAGGTGTCTGGCACTGGAGAAGGTGGCTGAATCACTTGAGTTACCTTGCAAGTACTACAACCTTGGATGTCCAGAAATCTTTCCGTACTATAGCAAGCTTAAGCATGAGACAGTATGTAATTTTAGACCATATAGTTGTCCTTATGCTGGATCAGAGTGTTCTGTTGTTGGGGACATTCCCTTCCTTGTTGCTCATTTGAGGGACGATCATAAGGTGGACATGCACACCGGATGCACATTCAACCATCGTTATGTGAAGTCAAATCCCCGTGAAGTTGAGAATGCAACCTGGATGCTCACGGTAAGTGTATCATCACATCATTTTATCTCATTTTTGGAAACCCAGAGCTGCAGGGGTGGGTCAGATTGTTCACTTTGTCATATATTTGCCGTTTGGGGGGTGGGGGGAGTGGTTCATGGGGATAGAATTTCTGATGTTCACTACCCCCTCCTATTTTCTCATCAAAGTTATATATTGGTGGGACACGAGTTGTTGGTCCAGTGGTGACCCAATCAGATCCCAGAATTTGACTTACCAAAAAGATAGTAGGTTCAATTCGTGAGAATCTCTATTCCTGGGAGGGTGGAGAGGCTCAATCCCGATACTGGATTAATCGGGTTCATTAGAACTTCGAAAACATTGATATCTACCCCAAAAAAAGAAAGTTATATTGGTGGGCAGTTGTGAGGAGTGATAAGGGAACTGATGCTATGGAGAAATGCTTTTAAATGCTCATGAAAATTATTTTTGTCACTCCCTTATATTTCTGTTTTACATGGCCCAAACATGTACCCGTCCCATCTGATTTGTTAAACATTTTATTTTTCTTCTGTTAAAGAATGATGGCTAAAGGACAATTTTATGTTGATTCATCATCTAGCTGCTACATTTAGTCTTATCTCAGTATATACTCCTCGCTGCCTCTGATTGTTTAATTTGCCAACATATATTTTCTTTGGTAGGTATTTCATTGTTTTGGCCAATATTTCTGCCTTCATTTTGAAGCTTTCCAGCTTGGCATGGCCCCTGTTTACATGGCATTCCTTCGTTTTATGGGTGATGAGAATGAGGCTCGGAACTATAGCTATAGCCTAGAGGTTGGGGCCAATGGCAGGAAGCTCATTTGGGAGGGGACGCCAAGAAGTATTAGGGATAGCCACCGTAAAGTCAGGGATAGCCATGACGGTCTCATTATTCAACGAAATATGGCCCTTTTTTTCTCTGGTGGGGATAGGAAGGAGCTCAAACTCAGAGTTACGGGAAGAATATGGAAGGAACAGAATGCAGATGCTGGTGTGTGCGTACCAAATCTCTCTAGCTGACATGTTATTTGAAGGGCATTTTCATCGTCTGTGTTTGGGACACCTGTATTTACACCAACTTTTTGCTTCTTGTAATAGATTAAAGGTACTAAGGTGGCTCTGAAATTTTCAGTTTTCTTAAGCTATGTAATAAACAAGTTTTTCTTCCTTTAAAATTGGCTTGATCAGAACTGGAATTCGTCTTTCTTGGTCTGAACCCTGAAGTTAAGTTTGGTGCCACTTGTCATCAATTCAATTGCATTACTTCAAAATTCAAATTGTAGGTACAAAAATTCCGATAGAGTTATAGTTCATTGGTTCCCGAATCAATGCATTTGTGTATATGTCACTTCGCATATTAGATTAAATTGTATGATTTGTTTTGAAATTTTGGTAATTTGGTTTGTAACAGATGTTTGGAAGTGTGTGAGTGAGAATATTAGTAGCTGAACAGAAGTACGGTTTTGAAGCACTATACTGTTCATAGCCCCTCGCTGTGTACGTAAGTTGTTTTATCATTCTTTCAACCTATGAAGCACCGAACAGCATTTTCGACACGTTCTCGATACGACCAGTTTCCGATACGCGTATCGGATACGTTGGGAAAAAAATTCGGAGTATCGGTGTTTTATAGCTTTCAATCTGCCGTCTACACCAATATATCTATGTTGCCACACTTGCAGTTAAGAAAGTCCATCATAATTTCCAGAGAGAGAGTATTCCATATTAGACATAAAAGATGTAATAGTTCCAATGGCTGATGTAAAGGGGAGAGGAATATGGGAAGTTTCAAGGTGGTTTAGACCAATACCCCAATAATACGATACTGTAAAATGGTCAAATCATAAATCACATAATCTTTTCCAGCAAATTTAATTACATGTCGAATGATTCAAAAAGTTGGTAACATATGGTGATGATTCAAAACTATTTTGACACTAACATTCTACTTCCTCATATAAGCACCATAAAGTTATTATACTTATGTAGCACCATGAAGTTGCAACTTCAAGCTGTTACCTGCTCAGTTGCTCATCACTTTTAGCCTCTCCATCATCTAAACCCTTAAGCTTCAGTTGTTTTCTCTGCCAAATCTGACTCAGAACTAGTTGCACCAGTGCTCTCTTCATTGAGAGCTTGAATCTCACCCTCTGTTTTAGACTCTGAATCCGTTTTCCTTATTCCCGAACAACTTGGATGGAAGTAGAACCTACTGCAGCTCTTCACTTATTTTGGCAGCTTCCCCAACCGCAGCCTCCCCAGCCTTAGCTTCAGCTGTCAGCCTGTCGGCCCTTTCCTTCTCCTCCGTCAGTTTGGTCAAGTCCTCTTCATTGAGAGCTTGAATCTTACCCGCTGGTTTAGATTCTGAATCCGTTTCCTTATCCCCAAACAACTTGGATGGAAGTAAAGAAGCTACTGCAGCTCTTGCACTTCTTTTGGCAGCTTCCGCAGCCTCAGCCTCCTTAGCCTTAGCTTCAGCACTCAGCCTTTCCTTCTCCTCCATCAGTTTGGTCAAGTCCTCTTCTCTTCCTTCTTTTCTCAACTCCCCCTTAACAAACTCTTGGAACTCCTCATCAAAATCAACTCCATTATCATCCAACAAAGTATCAACAATCTGAAGCACCTCATCCAACCTTCCAGCCTCACTTAACACCTTCATCATGAACTGATAGCTAGCAACATCCATCTTGAGCTTCTTCACCATAAGGTCAAAGAAAGACCTAGCCTCATCGATCTTCCCAACTTTAATCAAGCCATCAACCAGCCTATTGTAAACAGCCAAGTTAGGCCTCAACCCTGAATCCACCATTTTTTTAAAATACGCAGCTGCATCATCAGGCCTATTCTCTTTGAAACAAGTATCCATCAACAAGCCATATGTAAACTCATCAGGGTTCACCCCCTTGCTCTCCATTTCTCCATAAACCTCCTCAGCTTTCACAATCATCCCATTATCACACAAGTGCTCGATCAAATTATTAAACGACAACACATCGGGGCTGCACCGATATTCACCCATGCTCCTAAAAACTTGAATTGCTTCATCAAACCTTCCTTGAGCACAATACCCATCCACAATCACATTAAAGCTTCCCAAATTAACAGCCAACCTAGTAGGAGGGTTATGCTCCCTTATTATTCTATCAAACAGCTTCAATGCCTCATCAAACTTGCCATTCTTGCTAAGTGCATCAAGCACCGAATTAAAACCAACGGCACTCATCTTCTTCTTATTCATAGCCTCCTCATAACAATCCATAGCCTCATTCTCCATTCCCTTAAGGAAATACCCCTTCATCAAGCTCCCAAACACAACCCCATCATCCACAACCCCTCCAAGTTTGGTTTTCAAATCCTCATAGAGGCTTAAAACACAATCGGCATCAGAGTTCCTAGCATGACCCAACATCAAATAGTGATAAACAAGAGGGTCAGGGGCGAACCCTCTGGAATCCATTTCCTCCTTGATATCCATGGCACGCTCAAGCTTGTTGTTGTCGACCAAGCCCTTGATGAGAATGCGATAGGTTGTGGGTGAAGGGTTCATTGGGGCATCGTTGAGGAACTGCTTGTAGTTCTCGAGAGCAGTGTCGGGTTTGCGGCAATCGAGGTAGGTCTGGAAGACGAGGTTGTGAGTGATGATATTGGGAACGACGCCGGCTTGGGTGATGAAGCGGTGGAGGGAGAGGAGGTCGTTGTACCTCGACTGGCGGAGGAGAGCGGCGAGCACGGCGTTGATCGTGAAGATGGTGGGGCGGCAGTTGGAGTAGATGGAGTGGCGCGTGTAGAGTGCGGCCTCGTCGAGGTCGTTTTCGCGGATGAGGGTTAGGATGCGGTTATGGAGGTTGAGGCGGTGACCGGTAAGGGCGGACACGTGTTCCGGGAGTTTCGGGTTGCTAGGGTTCTGGTGGTAGGGTGGGGATTGGGATTGGGGTCTGGGTTGTTGCCGGGTGCGGTTCAGGGCGGAGAGAGGGGGTTCGATGCGGAGTTGGCGCTTGCGGCGGCGGCGTTCCGCGGCGGCTTCCTCCGGGGAGGAGAAGGAGAGCAGGCGGAGGCATACAAAAGATGGTGGTCGGCGATGGTTGGCGACGGTTCTCAGGTGTATGAAGAAGGTAGCTTTGGAGAGAGCCATGGTTTGGATCCAAAGATAGGGTTCAGAGAGGGTTTTGAGTTTAAAAAAAGAAGATGATGTTGGAATTGGAGCTTTCACTTAACCTAATCTCGGGAAAGATTAAATATGTGGGCTTGCCAGTAAGCTAGAATTGAGCTATTATGAATAGGCCCAATACTAACACCAATTGCCTTTCCTCTTGTTTAGCTTGACTCTGATACACAGATATGAAACATTTTACACAAAACGAATGGCAAAAAAAAATTTTAAAATATTACTATTTTAATAAATAATTATGAATATATAACTGTTTTGAAATCATCTACGAATCTATTGCACTCATTCATGCTCAAATTAGACATGACTATTCACGCCCAAATTAGGCGTGACTCCCAAAGCATTTACGACTAATTTAGGCGCGAATTATCTGGTGTTGACACGTGGCAAAAAAGGTCAACTTACGGACCGTAAAACTTTGAAAAGTCATAACTTTTGACTCAAAAATCCGAATGAGGTAATTCTTTTTTTGAGTCCACATAACTTTTCGAGATATATGCAATGACATCTCATTTGATATATTTTATCTCTCACAAACACAATTCAAATTTGCAATAATTGTATTATATAGTGTATTACCGAAAAAAATTAAAAAATTATTATTAATAAGAAAAACAAAATAAAGATTTAATTTGTGATTTAAACTCAAAAATCAATTTGAAAAATCTGTATTAATAAAAAATTAATTAAATAAATATTCTAAACACTTGGTAGAATATTATATAAATTTGTATATATTTTAATAATTAATTACGAATAAGTTGTCGTTTTGAACCTAATTACGAATATATTGCACTCATTCACGCCCAACAATGGTACTATAACAATAAATTCAAAATTCAAAATTCAAATAACCTCCAATAAGTTGATTGCATATTGTATTTAATAGGAGTTGATTGTGTTTTGTATTTATTAGGAGCTGATTGTGTTGTAATTTTATAAGTTGGTTACAGATTGTCGCCAATTCAAATAAATTTGCTGGAGATTATTCGAATTTAATGTTATAGGAGTTGATTGCGTTTTGTACTTAATAGAAGATTTGGTGTCATCTTATTTATAGATGAGTTAATCCACTTTGGTGCCATCTCTTTGTTGCAAATTTGAATTGTGTTTGTGAGAGATAAAATATATCAAATGAGATGTCATTGTGTAGATCTCGAAAATTTATGTGGAATTAAAAAAAGAATTACCTCATTCGGATACCCGAGTCAAAAGTTATGGCCTTATAAAGTTTTACGGTTAAACTATTAATTTTTTTTGCCACGTGTCAACAACAGATGATTCACGCCTAAATTAGGCGTGAATGCCTTGAGAGTCACGTCTAATTTGGACGTGAATAGTCATGCCTAATTTGTGCGTGAATGAGTGCAATAAATTCGTAGATAATTTCGAAACAGTTATGTATTCGTAATTATTTATTAAAATAGTAATATTTTAATTTTTTTGCCCAAAACAAATTATGAACTCATGCTATATAATGATTAAAACGCCAACGTTTTGTTTGCTTGTATTGTACCATTAAAAATACAGAAAAATATTTCTGCAGTTGCTGTAGATAAGTTATCTATATTTACTCTCAAACCGACGTCGTTTTGGGATTAAAAAATTAAAAAGTTATAATTATAAAGACTATAATAACCCTGGAATAAATTAAAATTACAAACACACCATATTTTCAGCCCAAAACGACGTCGTATTGAGCTTACTACAGATAAGTTATCTGCAGTTACTACAGAAGAAGAAGAAGGGAACCCTAAAAATATGATATTTGTCTAGTTAATTATTATGAGATATTCTATGTGCAACTTGATCTTTGCTTATCTTTCAGTGCATAAAAAATAAAAGGTAGGGGACATTTTTTGAAAGAGATGGAATGGACAAGTGGTTGTTTCAAATTGCACGGGTAAAGAAGCTGACTTATCACTTGAAGTTATCACGTTACCCAACTAAACTCCAATAGGAAAGCAAGAAAAAAAAAGGAAAAAAAAAAAAGACTATGCGTTACGTCTGTTTCCCCCCCTCATATCATAATGACATACATAGGTTGAAGTCAGTTTGGACTTTAGAACGCATTTGATAATCTAAATATATAGGGTCAGATCATATATATATACACGAAACAAATTATGAACGCATGCTATACTATGATGAAAACGCCAGAACTTTGTTTTATGCTTAGTATATGTATAAAAGTATGACATTTGTCTTGTTATAAGATCTTATATGTGCAACTTGAAGTTGCTTATCTTTGAAAGCATAAAAAAATCAAATGGATGGGGACGTTTTATTAAAAAGATGGAATGGACAAATGGTTGTTTTGAACTGAACGGTTAGAGAAGCTGTCGTGTGAATCATTAGAACTTATCAAGTTACGAAGGTAAACAGCAAAACAAAAGGGAAAATAAAACAAAATACAATGTATAACGTGCGTTTTTTTCTCACATCATAATAATATAAAAAGGTTGAAGTCATTTTGGACTTTAGAAAAACATTTAATAATCCCACATGTGGATTTTATATTTGCTTTACCACCTAACTCCTTGCTTATATCCAGCTAATTAACGTGAACTTATTGTATATTACAATATATATCCCTGACTAGCTTGGATATTTTACCCTGTACTGTGGGCATCACTTATACACTGTATACAGCAAATAGGAGGAAGAAAGTCTTTGATTCAACTCGGAGGAGAAGACCAAGGTCCAATAATAATATGGTCATCAAGTGTGTGTGGTCTTGTGAATCACTTGAACTTATCAAGTTCCTAAAGCAAACTTCAAAAGGAAAGGAGCAAGAAAAAGAAAATAAAAAGAAAATGTATAACGTGTGTGTTTTTTTCTCACACCATAATAATATAAACAGGTTGAAGTCAATTTGGATTTCAACATGTAGATTATATATTTGTTTTGCCACCTAAATCCTAGCCTATGCCCAGCTAATATACATGAACTCATTGTATTATTCCCAAATGCCCCTAACTTGGAGAATTTATCCTATAATACAGTGGGCATCACTTATATGCTGTATACATGATCAAGTGTCCAGCAATATGGTCATAATGAGTAAACAGGAAGAAGGAACTCAGGAAGTCTTCTATTCAACTCAAAAAAGAAGACCAAGGGTCCAATAACATGAGCATCAATTGTGTCTTTTGTGTTTTGACAATGAACATATCAATTTAATGTATGTATGGAATTTATTTTTCTCATTTTGCTTGTGAGAACTTGGATTTCCTGCACAGTCAAATTCAAGTATGGGTCCCATTGTTTTTTGAAAAAAAAAAGATTGCACATTCCTCTATGTATGTATAGCATAAGACAATTATTTACGGTAACAGAAGAGTAGTAAAACCCTTAATGTATTACACACTATAAAACAACTAAAATAAGGTCTATCTCTTTTTAGTATAACACTATTTTAATATTGAAATTAATGTTTCTTATGTTATAGGAGATAATTTTATTTCCTACACACATAAAAATATGTGAGAGCCATGTACGGCCATGCGAAGAGAAAAGAGAGAAAATATCACATGGACTCCACACATTTTATGAGTATGTAACAAATAAAATTATCTCCTACAACATGATAAACACCTATGAAGCACCGACACTTCAAAAACCATTATGTGTCGTGTCCGACACTTCTCGACACTCTCTGACACACCGACACTTCCCGACACTCTAACACGCGTTATAGAAATTCAAAAGAAGATTCAAAGATTGTGTTACGTTGAATTTTTAGTTTCAACCGGTAGATTCGTTGGATTACGATTATCATTTTATTGAGTTTAATATAAATATTTAGGATATCTTATGTTTCTTTGGAAAATTGATGAATATTATAAGTTTAGTTTTATTTTTTTGTTAAATTATTGAATATCAAATATAATATTAAAAATACACTACATAAATTGATGAATATACACTACATAAATTAAAAATATTATTTAATATCAAAACGGGTCTTAACGTGTCGAAATCTAACATTTTTTAGAATTAACGTGTCGGAGTGTCGTGTCATGTCGTGTCGTGTCGTGTCGCGTGTCACATGTCTATATCGGTGCTACATAGATAAACACTAATCTCATATACTGTTTCTCTTTCACCACATTTTGTTTTAACTATTATTCTATTGTTTTCATTTCCATTTAGCATAATATATTAATGTTAAAAGTGAGAATAAATTAAAGTGATCCATGATTTACGGCCTAACTTGCTAATAAACAAGTTAAATAAACACTTTCAAAGAAGTTTATTTAATTAAATAAGTCAGGTTTCATATTTTAAAAAAGTTCAAGTGTAACGAGTCTTATTTTATGGAATATATTATTACTATTTCATAAAAAAATTATAGTGTTATTTTATAATATTCATATAATTATTTTAAATTTGTTATATATTTTGAAAATTAAAACCTAAACATGTTAGTGTATTTAAAATTAATAAGTCTATGTAAAGAAATAAAGAAGAATTTTAAATATATTTGAATTATTTCAATACTTAATATATATATATATATATATATATATATATATATATATATATATATATATATATATATACATGAAAAAAATTAATATTTTTTAAAATAATTTTATTTAATATTCATCAAAACAATGTTATTTTAATATTGAAAAAAATTAGATATTAAAGACTATTATAAAAGTAATTATATAATGGGTTGGCTAAATATGGCTAGAAAAGAAGTCAGCCTTCCAGCCCCACCAAAAAAAATTGCGACGCTCTTTTTATTTTATTTTTTAAATCATAAAAAAGAATAAATGTTGTAGATTGACACACAAAAAATATTGCTAAAAAAGAATGCACATTATTGTGTGCTTATTACCATCGAGTCACATTGTACTATTGTAGTGGCTTTTTGATGCTTTTACTTTTCATTAATTAATTAATAATTATTTTGTCCGTTATTCGAAATTATCTACTTATCTGCTCCTCTTTAATTGATTAACTTGAAGATTTAATTGACTAAATGGTCAAAACTGACAAAAAATAGTTGACTTGAAGATTTAATTGATTAAATCTTCAAGTTAATCGATTAAATCACCCAACAGACAATAAAGGTCAAATCTCTTCCATGAACAAAAGCAGATTCCATGCATATGAAGCAAATCAGCAAGTTAATAGGAGTTGATTGTGTTTTATATTTAATAGGAGCTGATTGTGTTTTGTATTTAATAGGAGCTGATTGTATTTTGTATTTAATAAGAGTTGATTGTGTTTTATATTTAATAGGAGCTAATTGCGTTTTATTAGGAGTTGTCATTTTACGTGTTTGTTACAGATTGTCACCAACTCAATTTTATTTGTAATTTGTAATTCTGAGCCTATTTATGGACAACATTTCAATGAAATGAGTAAATATACCAAATGAACGTGAAAGCATTGATTGATTGCGTTTTGTATTTCATAGGAGCTGATTGCTTTTGTATTTAATAGGAGTTGAATGTATTGTTGTCATTCTACGAGTTGGTTACAGATTGTTACCAATTCAAATTTATTTGTAATTTGTAATTCTGAACCTATTTATGGGCAACATTTCAATGAAATGAGTAAGAGTGTACATTTCAGACGAGCTCCTATTAAATACAAAACGCAATCAATCAATGATTTCTCGCTCATTTGGTATATTTAATCGATTAAATATAAGTTTTAATCGATTAAATCAATTAAGAGGGAGATTTAATCGATTAAGAGTGATATTTAATCGATTAAATCTTCAAGTTAATCGATTAAAGAGTGGCAGATTGATAAATAATTTCGGATAAGGGGCAAAATAGTTATTAATTAATTAATGAAGGGCAAAAGGGTCAAAAAGCCCTATTGTAGTACATATAAGTTTAAGATTTTTTTATAATAACTGAAATGAAGATTTTTTTCTCTTTGTGTTATTTTTAAATTAACTTTTTTGATATAAATTGTAGACAATATAATCATTTGTTTATTTTTTTATCATATATATTTTACTGAAACACCCTTCATTAATTTACCTAAAATTATATAAACATCCTTCATTAATCAAAATGACATAGTTTTTAAGATAGTTTTCATAACCTTATCTAAAGTAATTGTAGAAATATTTTTTTATTTTATATATTATATTCGAAAAATTACAATTGTATCAACTTCTCTCTCTCTTTTTAAAAAAATCTGATCGAGATAGAGGCTTGATTTCCCCTCCAAATTTATTTCCATAAGTGAAGTTAAAAAGTGCACGGGGTTTTGAACTAGAAATAAACAAAGTGGGTAATGAAACGACAAAGGAAAGTTCGGGATTGAAGTTTGGTTAGCCTATGAGCTCACACCGACTTTTGATGGAGTAACTTTTTGGAAAGTGTGGAATCATTTTTGAGAATTTGGCTTCGCCCGTGTCTGTGTTACGGTATAACCTTTTGTATGTGCTTTTAAAAAACGATATTTTGTGTTAAACAAAAAAAGAAGAAGATATTTTATGTTTTGTTTTTTTGGTAAGATACTGTAACAATCAATTAAAATTATTATTAATGTTACTATACATCAATTTCGTTGTTATATTGCTTATATTGTCCTAACAGTTATATTTATTTCATCTTTGTATGATTATGATTTTTCATATTTAATACTTTATATTTATTTTGACTTTTGTAAGGTGATGATTTTCCATATTTAATGCTTCCACATTAAATATAGAGAATCATAACCATACAAAGATGAAAATAAATATAACCGGTGGATCAACATAATCGATCTTACGGTGAAATTAATTGATAGTAACATTAATAGTAATTTTAATTGATTGTTACAATATCTTATTTCTTTGTTTTTTAATAAAAAAAAGGTATTTTTTGTTCGAATCAATATTTAAAATTATTTTTTAAATAAATAGTAGCATTATTTTTCTTTCAAAAAGTAATACTTTTGTTTGAATCAATATTTAAAAAAAACATATATTTTTTTTAAAAAAATTCTTACTTTTACTTTTTTGAAATATTGTATTCATATTCAACTTGATTGACATTTTAACCGTCATTTCACCATTTTTTTTTTAAAAAATGTTTTATATAATAAATAAAATGGAATGGGGCCAACTTGCAACGTGTAGTACAATGTCGTTGGCCCACTCCTTTTTCATTCTCCTGATAAAATATACACATCCTCGTATTATTATCTCAATTTTAAATACTAGATTATTAATTATTAATTAATAAATTAAATGATTAAGAATTAATTATTATTAAATTATATAATAATTAATATTTTTAATTATTTAATATTTAAAATCAGTGAGTGAAGATAAAAATATGGATATTCTATAAAAAAAGGAGAATAAAAAATTAATGGGCTAATTATATTGCACCACGAGAACACCCCTCTCATAAATAGTTATGCGACAAAATCAAATGGGGAGTTAAAGAATAGAATGACCATGAAAAAGAAAAAAATAATAATTTCTTGAAAAATTTTAAAGGGAAAGTTATATTTACAAATTTTTTGTTTACAAACTCTTACAAACTATACTAAGTATGACCGGTCATACTTCAATCAAGAGTGTATGATCGGTCATACTTAATGTAATTTTTAAAAAAAAATTATAAACGGATCATTCCCTAATTTTTAATCCCAATAGACCTTTAATCAGATTGAATTTTTTCAATTGTTTATATACTAATACAATTTAGAAAAAAGTTATATATTCTGAAAAATTTCTTTATTATTCCTATTCTTTTTTTCTCCTTCTCCTTTTCCTCATCTTTTTTTTTTTAAAAAAAAAATTCTGATCTTGATAAAATATGATAGGCCCACGTATATAAGGACAAGGCCCAAAACCCGTAAAGCCCAGTATAAGGCGCGATGTCTCACATTGCGCATTAACTTGGCGCGATACACCATTGCGCGTGAAATCATCATTAACATATCTTTAGAGATAAGGAAGCCAACATAGAAACTAATAAAGGTCAACCGCGCCTTTAAACAAATAGACAGAGGACAGCACAAGCTCGCCACTACTCTATCAAAGTAGCCTAGCATTAAGAGATAAGGCTATTAAGGCACAGGCTGAACCTGCAGCCTTTAAACGGTCAATTTGAGGTCATACCGCCTTCACAAGGCAGCATTAGAACTCCTATATAAACAAAGGGTACATACCCAGGTATGACAATCTAATTTAGTAAAAATACACATACACCTGCCATTGATACTGACTTGAGCGTTGGAGTGTCATCGTAGGTATCCCCAGTCTGAATCACCGCGCCGAAGGAGGACCAGAGTCCTCACATCATCAACTACAACCTCAAGCCCAGGAAGCTGATCATCCCAAAGGCGTTCTCCATCAACCGTGTGTGATTCGGCCCAGTACACATTGGTCAGCCCATACTGTATTTGGTCCGATCAAATTCTTACACCTGTTCTTTGACAACAACTTGGGAAAATCACCTATAGTGCTGGAGGGGTAGTTAAGATGCATATATCTAATATAAATCCTTGGTACAAAGAGGAGAGTCAGATGACACCCAAGAGAATTCCCAACTTTTTTATTTTCTAATGCTTTGTTTGAGGCAGAGAAAAACAAAAATCATTGAATGAGAAATGAAACTAGAGGAGCATGCCATACAGTTTTAAAAAATAAGAGGCATAAAATTAGAAGAAAATATTTTCTTGCTTAAATCAACTGAAATTATTCTCTCAAGATACTAAATAAAAACTCTTCTTTTTATCTAGTGCTTCCTTCTATACTTGGTATTTTTTTTCCCCATTCAATTATATCACCAAACGCGTGGAGTCAATCATTTTCTTACATTCAATTTTAGTAAAACCGGAGTGTTGAATATCAACACCCAAAATGACTATGTTATGGTTCAATTGTTAAGCGAGGATCAGTAATAAAAACGCTTTATGCCACAAAAGAAATTAATCTCATCCAAATACATAGACACACCCCTAAAAAAAAAATTATTTCATAACTATCCTGAACTGTATGCAAGTCAAATTAATGCAAACAATGTCACACTATGAGCGCACTTTGTCTGCAATAATATCTTCGTATTGTATTGTCAATGGTCATCTAATTTAGCCATGAGGTACATATGAAGAATCACATTGGGAGCACCGTATGTGGCGGGATTCAATACAACCAGTGGGGTTACAAACTAAAAATAGTTATTTTCGTTATTCTACTTATATGTTTTGTGTCAACTATATATGTCAAATCCAACCATAGTTGGAAATGAAACATTAGCACTATTGGCCTCTGCTTTAAAGACGAGATGGTTATGCGTATTATAGGTCAAATACACATCATAGTAATCAATTAAAGTACGACCACATTTTAATGATTTTCAAATAAATCGAAAGTTATGTTGATCTTCTCATGATTTACCCTTTATACATGCTTTGTCCACAGTATTATTTCCTTGACTTTTACATAAAATTAGCTATATGACTTTATGAATGATAAAGACAGAGGCAAATACAAGAGCAATTACGTTACATCAGTAACGAAGTATGTCCTTTGGAGTACTGAGAATTTATTCGCCAAAATTGACCTCCAACTCAGGGTGTTGCTTTTTGCACGCTCTATGGTGGGATTGCTTTGTCGGGGAGTTGCTTTTTTGTTTCCCTTCTTTTTGTTTTCTTTTCTCTATATCAAAAGAGAGAGGGGATTTGGTCTATTGTTTTATCAAAGTTTATGAGATAAAAGGTGTAGAAAGAACTCTCTTTTTTTTCTAAGGTAATCCAACTTAATAGTGATCGTGTTGGTTTGGTTTGGATTAATGAAGATGTTTTTTATTAAAGCAAATACAGTAAATTGAAAGACAAATTTGTTCGCATTGAACTATAAACAACCGTGTCTTTTTTTTATTTTTTGGAGTTAATCCAATCCTAATAACGATTTTGTGTCTTTGTTCGCTAGAATGGAATCCAAAATAGAGTTAAAAACTGCTAGTTTGAATTGTTTTTTATTTGGTTGAAATTTGTTAACTGGTAACCTTACTCAATTATGATAGAGTAAAGCTGTTTCATGATGAAAAGTTTTTAAATTTATTACGTCATCTTGATCCATTAAAGAGTAAAGGCTATTGTCTACCGAAAAAAGAGAGAGAGAGTAAAGACTCTTGGATATGACACAACTACTATGCCCTTGTCACGGGTTAATTTTTATATGTATTTGGTATAAGAGAAGTATTTTTGTTTCTATGATTATTATTTTGAGAAATAAGTGAATTTTACATAAATATTATTAAAAAGTTATTTGATAAATTAAAATATTCTCAAAAATATTGATTCAAGTTTTTTAATTCTAATGTTTGATTTATTATCAATAATTTCCAAGAATGTGGACTGACTTATAAAATTAAGGGTTCGCTTTTTCTGCAACTATTGAAGATAAGTTATCTGCAGTAAACTTAATACGATATCGTTTTGGGGCAGAAATCATAATATTTTTGTAATTTTAATTTATTTCAGGATTATAATAGTCTTTATATTTATATTTGAAAATAAATACAGATAATTTATCTGCAGTTGTATAAATATTTTTTTCTAAAATTAATCTTTGATGAATGAGTATAATATCTAATACTATATTCCAAAACGTCTACTTGTAGTTAAGTTTTATTCCCCCCTTCTCATTATCATATCACTATTTTCTGTCATTTAGTATTGATTTTATTTGTAGGTGAAGCCTTTTGGTAATTTAAAAATTCTGATCATTGTAACAAATAACATTTCATTCTAAAACCGCCAATTACATCAGCTCCTTAAACTTGAGAAGAGTTACGAAAAGACTGGTGCACTTATGTGGAATTTGCAAAAGGAATAAAAAAGCATGAAAAAACATTTAAGTGGGAAATAAAACAGAAGGGTCCAAAAACCAAACTTCACTGAAATTGGTTGGGAGCTATTGAAAGTCAAACACCAAGCTCAAATGATTTGACAATTCAACATGATGGAAATTTCACATAATTGTTTTATAAAGTTTTTCTTTAAATTCAAAATTCAAAATTGTGTTGCAAACATTATCTAACAATAATTGAAAACCACTAACCAAATACATATTGGGCAAAAAAATAATGTTGCAGTGAGAAGACATTAAGATAGATGATTTTCCATAAATCTTAGTAATGAACTAAATAGGATATAAACATGAATTGAAATTTGATAAATGAGTAAAACTTGATTCGTTCCTCATCGCACATGAAAGAAAGAATATAATAAGATCATTAATGTTGGTGCAAAGAATAGACATATATCTCAACGAAAAAGCATTGTTATACAAAAAATTAATTTAATTTGTAGTTACCAATTTGTTCTAATAAGAGAGTGTATTTTAATAATTAAATATTAAAACAGAGTTATTAATATCTTATAAATTATATAAAAAAATTCATCAGGTGGGAATCCAAGAATATCACCCCTGGTATTATTTCATGAAATTTTTATTCATAATTTTAATTATGAGGAATGTTTTTTCCACGAAAATTTTAAGAATGCTTGTATCAAATGTGAGTAGGGGTGCTAAAAAAATCATGAGTCTTTGGCTCGGCTCGTGAAAGCCTGAGTTTACATGTCTAAAATTGGTTGTTGGCACATGTTTGGACTTTTGTAAAACCTCGTTTAATAAAAAGGCCTCAGGCTCCAATTCAAAAGTTCGGCCTTAAACTCTCTCAGGCTGGCCTAGTATATTATTTTTTATTTATATTTTATATTTTTTATACTACTTGTAATAGTCATCTCTTTCTCCTCAATCCATTTCATCCTATTTTATTGGTTAAACAGACTTTTTGAATGATTTTGTTCTATATTTTGTTATTTGAATATAAATTAAATTTATGAATATTTATGGAATTACTAGGGTTGTTAATTGTATATTCTGTTTGGATAAATTTTTGTTGTTTTATTTTTTTTAAACAGGCTAAACAAGGTTTTTATTTTTTTGTAAATAAGTCAGGCCGCAGGCCGATAGTTATATTTATAACAGGTAACAGGCTTGGTCAGGCTGACACATTTAAACACAGGCTTAGCCTTTTAAGACCAAAGCTCAGCTCGACTCGGCCCGTTAACACCCCTAAATGTGAGTAATTAGGATTCCTAATGTCAGTTTATTGGGAATCTAAAATTTATCCCTCTATTAAACGACCTTTATCTCATTCTATGGATATTCCAACTGAGTTGGGACCCGTGATATGTATTTTTTTGGAGTTAACCCAATCCCAATTACCTCATTGAGGCGAGTTGGCTCTCTCGATATCTCCATAAGCTTCGACTCTTTGAAACTATTTAAATCTCTCTCAAAGGTAGTATGTGAAAATAAAACAAATGTCTTTTCTTTTTCACTTATTCAACTCCTTTGTTACTAACTGAGTTATCACTATTTGGTGAACTCGGGATATGTATCAAATGGGGAACATGAGTTTTCTTTTTGAGAAATGCTAATTAAAATTTCTACATTTTTTAACTTTATTTTTGTTATTAGATAGATTTTTTATATACCTGATTGAAAAATATAAGTTTGTTATTTATTTAATAAAATTTATATAACTTTTATTTCGTTAAAAATCAAAGAACTCTATAGAATAATAATTCATTTATATATCTTCTACCTCAATAGAGATCATTATATACAAAGTCCTAGAGTTACAAATCAGATATAAATCAGGCTACAAATCAGCCATAAATCAAAGAAGAAAATTACAAATAATCATAAAATTAAAACTCTGAAAATCTCTCCACATAATTCCTACAATCACTCCATGTAAATGATTCCTTTTAATTGCTACATAAATTGGTCAATCAAATCAGAAATTAAATCTTTCCAATTATAAAAAATATACAACTAAACACTCCCCCTCAAATTGGAGCATAGATGACAATCATGTTCAACTTGTCAATTGCACCTTGAAAAACTCTTCCGAAAACAGCTTTAGTAAATATATCAGCTAATTGATCTTCAGATTTAACAAATGGGAACTGTATAATTTTCTGATCTAGCTTCTCCTTGATAAATATCGGTCAATCTCCACATGTTTGGCTCGGTCATGTTGCACAGGATTATTTGCTATTTCAATGGCAGCCTTGTTATCGCAGTGAAGATTCATTGGTTTGTCATAACAAATTCCCAAGCCTTTTAATATGCTGTTGACCCACAATAGCTCACATACTCCTTAAGCCATGCCTCGAAATTCAGCTTATGCACTTGATTTTGCTACTACTTTCTGTTTCTTGCTTTTCCAAGCAACTAAATTACCTTCCACGAATGTTAAATAGCCTGATGTGGAATGCCTTGTTGTTTTATCTCTAGCCCAATCAGACTCAGTGTAACCTTCAACACATGTGACATTGTTTTTTGAGAACAACAATCCTCGGCCAGGGGTATCCTTTAAGTACCTCAGAATTCGGTACATTACATTCATGTGATCTACGCTTGGTTTGTGCATAAAGCGACTTACAATACTTACAACATATGAAATATTTGGCCTCGTATGAGACAAGTATATCAGTCTTCCAACCAACCTTTGGTACTGGCTAATATTTGCTGGCTTTCGATTCGGAAATATTCCAAGCACATGATTCATCTCAATCGGTGTTTCTGTTGGCTTACACGCGAGCATTCCAGTCTCAATGAGGAGATCTAGTACATATTTCATTTGTGAAAGATAAATACCTTGTTTTGATCTTGCTATCTCAATTCCCAAGAAGTATTTCAAGTCTACTAGATCTTTCATTTCGAACTCACTTTCTAGTTGCTTTTGCAGAAGTTTCATCTCATCTATGTCATCTCTTGTCAGGACCATGTCATCTACATAGGCAATCAATACGATAACTTTTACTTCCTTGTGTTTAATGAACAAGGTGTGGTCAGTATTGCTTTGTTTATATCCGAATCTCCTCATTGCAGAAGAAAATCTCCCAAACCATGCTCTAGGGGATTGTTTAAGTCTATATAAGGCTTTCTTCAATTTACAAACTTTGTTCTCACTAAAAGAACTTTGTTTGACACCTGGTGGTATCTCTATGTACACCTTTTCTTCGAGGTCTCCATTTAAGAATGCATTTTTTACATCAAATTGTCGTAGTGGCCAATCTCTATTTGCAGCTATGGACATAATTATCCGGATTGTATTGAGTTTAGCTACTGGTGCAAAGGTTTCTTGGTAGTCTATTCCATGCTTTTGCGAGTATCCTTTTGCCCCCAATCTAGCTTTGTACCTGTCAATGCTTCCATCTACCTTGAGCTTTACAGTAAACACCCACCCACATCCAATGGTTCTTTTGCCATCTGGTAAGGGCACGAGCTCCCATGTAGAGTTCTTTTGCAAGGCATCCATTTCATCATTCATTGCCTTCTTCCAATTCGGATCCTCCAATGCATCCCGCAGATTACTAGGGACAAATATACTGGACAATTGATCAACAACAAGAGCATATGACTCAGACAACTTGTGATTGGATACATAGTTACTAATAGGATATTTAGCTTTAGCATTGGGGTCAGGTTCATACAGTTGCTTTGGGACACCCTTATTGATCTTATGTGATCTTCTGAGAGTTACGTCACTAGAATCAATCATGGTTTCAGTAGGATTATCAGGAAACACAATGACACTTTCATTGGGTAGATTATCATTCTGAAAGATATTTTCTTCAAGAGGAGTAGGATTAGAAATTACCTCTGTTGGATTATGGTGGTCCCGGAGAGATCTCTCAGTTTCTGGTGTTAAGCAAGGTATTTCTGTTGTTACCGGAGAGTCAGAGTGTAAGACTTCAACATTCTCCACACCTATATATGTTGCTTCAGTTCCTCCTCCATTCAAGGTGGCTAATTGGTCTTGCTCTTCATAGTAACTCTCCCCCTGAAGAGGAGACCCAGAAACTCCCCCTGAATAATAAGGTTCAAATTCCCAAAAAGAGACATCTAAAGTGATATGTACTTTTTGTTGTTGGGGATCATAACACCAGTATCCTTTATGAACATTAGAGTAACCAACAAACACACACCTTTTAGCACATGGATCTAGTTTGTTACGATGTACTTTGGAAATATGGACATAAACAGTGCAGTCAAACACACGAGGCTCAATATTGGAAATATGGGGAACTGAAAGTAGTGATTCAAAGTTCTGTTGCGGAGTCACAAAGTTGATGACACTAGAAGGGGTACGATTAATCAAATAAGCAGCCGAGCGAACAGCTTCACCCCAATAAAAACGGGGCATATTCATGCCCAAGAGAGAAGCACGAACAACCTCCATAAGTTGTCTATTCTTCCTTTCGGCCAAACCATTTTGCTGTGGTGTATAAGTACAAGAGGTCTGATGTCTAATTCCTTTATGATTCAAGAACTGCGCAAAAAATTTATCTATATATTTGGTATCATTATCAGACTGTAAAATTCGGATCTGGCATTGAAATTTATGGCATTAAAATTTGGATCTGTATACCAATCAAAGAACTCCATGTAACGGATTCCCTTTAATTGCTACATAAATTGGTCAATTAAATCAGAAATTAAATCTTTTTAATTATATAAAATATACAACTCAACATATTTAATAAAAAAAATATGTTAAATCAAGTGTGTCGCTATTTTTATTTTTTTTTGAAAATGAATCATTTTCTGTGATATGGGGTCAAAGATCGCATTAAAAAATAAATCAGAAGTTTTCATTTTTTATTCGTTATTTTAATGCATTCTTTTATCACCCTTGATTTTTATGTCAATGACGAAAGTCTATTATATGACCTAATATCATAATAGGATTCATCCCAAAAAATTTCTTTTCTTTTAATCAAACTCCTCGTGTTCGCCCAATGGCATGGAAGGAAAATGACATGACATCTGAGAATGAAACTGCAGCAATGACGTCCACGATAGCGATTAATGACATGGACAATTAAAAAAATAATAACATTTTAGGTCCACCACAAGGGAAAACAATAGTGCGTCAATTATAGGAAAAAATCTTCCAAATATGGATGTATGGTACATCTTTACAAATGGATTTTGTTTTTGGAGACTTACATGAAAATAGAAATAAAATAAAAAATAATAATCTGGCTATGTTCAAGTTTTGCTCTAATTAGCTCTTTAGTATTATTTTTGAAAAAAATTTAAAATTTTAATTTTATAAATCATTTCAAATCAAACTAATCACCACGAAGAATGAACCGATTAAAATATTTAAAAAAAAAAAATTGCTTCAATTATGATGATGACCAATGTAATTTGGAAACAACCGAAAAAAATGATGCCCCCGCCTGGGGATCGCTTTCTAAGTTTCATTCTTGTGCTTTAAGGTGGAAAAAGTGTTATTCTCTTTAAAGACAAAAAATACTTGAACAGCTACAAATTCAGAGAAAAAGGAACTTGCTTTACTTGATCATGGAAGTACTTTTGCATATGTCACTAGTGGGATTAGCTTACTGTCACAACAACGCGTCCATTGTTTATTCAACTACTGTTTTCATGGCTTTATGCAAGAGGACTCTAAAACCCAATAACAATGTTGTGGATTACAAAGTGAAAATGAAAACAAATTAGAATTCCTAATATTTTGTGATTTAATATTTTTAGCATCAATAAAGTGCTCCGTGTGACTAGATGTTCTAAATACCATAACATTAAAGAAATTAGATAACTGCAACATCATAAAAATTACGTATTTATTAAAGTATTGTAAGTTGTAACTTGTAAGACAAAAAAAAATTTATGGGCTCAACTGGGTAAAAGAATTTCAATAACACCGTAATATAACCTACTCTTATTACTATCTTTTACAGCAAAGACAATATCATTTTACATCTAGAAGATTATACAAAAAGTTATGAATAATATTTACTCCAACCAAGCCACTATGTTTGGTCTAATAGTGAGGGGTTTGGGTAGTTTATATTAACTTATGTGTTCAATTGATTCCATCTTTGTATTCAAAAAAAATTATTTACTTCAACCAACATTTACCACAAAGATATTTTAAATTGTAAAAGGTATTTCAATGTTTTTGCTTAAAGTTTTTCATTTTTTAACAGAAACCACACATACATTCAAATCATTGACTAGAAGATTTTCAATTATTATTTTACGCTCATTGTAAAAAAATTTAGTAGTGATGCATACGGTGACAACTTATTTTTTTTGACAAACTTCAGGGACAAACAATCATCATCATTATTTTTTGTTATCTCTTTTTCCTTTTTCCTTTCTTCTCTACTATCAATGGTTCTCCTTTGGATTTTTATGTTGTCCATAAAAAGAGTTTCTCATATAGGGTATTGCTATGGTAAGCTTCAGGACATATTTATAATTTGTCAGTGAAGTTTGTTTGTTTGTTTTATGATACAAATCTCGAGATATTTTGTCATATCTAAGGGACCAAAAACTCACAGCAAAACATTTTCTCATATGGCTCTTATTCGCTCACTTTCTTCGAGGACATGCGTCCTCTTTGCCAACTATATGAAACATTTTCGTTGGTCAAGTGGAAAAATAACCGTTGTTCCTAATTTGGATCCTAAGCTTTGCGATAACTTCTATTTTCCTTGATAGCGCCTTGGAATTGAATTTTGCACTTCATTTTATTGAATTATTTTATCCAATTACTTTGTGAAAAATTTGCATAAATATTAAATTTATTGATTGACAATTTTTTTTTGTTGAATTATCATTATTTAATTAGAGAAAAAACTAGGTCGCAATTTGTAAAAGTAAAAAAAGAAAAGAAAAGAAAAGAACAGTCAAATAAATAAAGTAATTATCATCAAGTGATTATTATTCAATCGTATCTCCTATGGTTTAAATAAAACAAGTAACAAATATCGGTAGTTCAATTGATAGAAAGGGATGAAAAGATTAGAGAATTTTGTATATTGGTAACTCTCATATATTATGTTTGTAAAGAGTTTAAATATTTTTATTCTTGACCCGCTCCATATTTCAAATTAGTCATATAACCGACTCTTTAAAAAGTCAAAATTTAAGAATACCGGAAGAAGCCAACTCTCCGCCTTAAAACAGTAATTAGTTTTGGTTTACTATATATATATATATATGAGTTTAGTGTTTGTCATTTTAAATGACATAAGTTATGTCATTTTAGAAAAGAGATAGACACAAAAAAACTAAAATTATGGGAGAGAGAAAGTGAGTGTTTTTTTTTAATTTAAAATTCAAATTTTCTGTGTCTGTATCTCTCTCAAAATGACATAACTTTCTGTCATTTAAAATGACAAACACTTTTTCATATATATATATATATATATATATATAAACAAGTAAGTTAATTTAATTTTGACATTCATAAAATGACACTTGCATTTTTAAAGTATCAAATTACTTTCCTATTATGTGATGTATCTCATATTTTTATCCCATAACTTTGTCTTTTATTTTTGTACTATCTATCATGTATGGTTCTGCGAGAATTTTGTTATTCGCTAACAGTGGAACATGTTCTTCGAAGCGTAGCACATTGAGCATTAGTATAATGTTAAAATATATAATTATGACCTCTACCGTATAATAATAATTAAAAAACGAAACCCATAAAAATTATACTGTACCGTACTCATCAGTTTGTTAATTCGATTAACCCCAGTCTATTTATCTTTATCTTTATTTGTATTAAATTGGTAAGTCGTAACCCTCGTATTTATTCAAATTACAAAAGACGTCATTGTCTTATACCACAAACAATGGTTTCCTAAGTTAAGTCATTTGTTCCAAGAAGGTAGTAATTCAATTTCTCAGGTTTTTGCTTGTAATATTGACAATTACGTTGTTGATAACTCCTTGATTCCTTGAAGGATATCCTCTTCTTCTTTTTTGGTAAGCTCCTCGAAGGATATCCTTAATTACTCATCATTTTTCATATGTGAATGATTAGGCATTTAGCACGCAAGCGGTCATTTATATTTTAGTTAATATTTAATACATTAAAATTTTGAATTTTAGCATGATAAAAAAACATAATTGTGTTGTTGCTTAAAATAAAATTATAATTTTTTTTATTATGATTGGGTAGTATATGAAATTATGCCCAAGTTTATGCATATAAATTTGTATAAAGTTAATCGTAAGTTGGTGAATTACTTAAAATAGTTACTTGATAGCTAATTACTTAAATCATGTAAAATTTCAGCTAATTGTAATAGGACCCGTGCAGGGGCAAGAATGTAAAAAAAAAAAAAAAAATTAAAATTAAAAAGAAGATTTAAGATATGTCACAATTTTCAGTTAAAACTTAAGGTTAAGAAAATAAACTCGCAACAAGAATTAGGAGTATTCATTCACCGATCCAAACCGATTCAAATTGCGGTGATTAAATCAAAAAATCGAGAATCGAATCAATCGAAAACCAGAAAAAAAAACGCAAAATTTAATTAGATTGCGCCGATTTTTGGTTTGTTTGGTAAAAATCGATCCAATCCAAACCGATTCAATGATTCCCAACCCTACCATCGACCTACTTGGGCCTTTCCCCAATTATAGCCCAAAAACCATTTAGCAAAATTCAAAACCCAAGACTTACTAACCCATCATGTTGGAGAAAGTGAATTGTATTTGATCTATGTTATGCTTTTTTTTAGGTAAGATAGATCATATATTTTTATTGCATGGGCTATTGCTGTACAACTAGGGTTGGCAAAAATGAGCCAATCAAACCCGAGCCAGCTCGGGAAAAAATGAGTCAACCCGCGGGTCAAACGAGCTAGCTCATGGGTTGGATTTTTTTTAAATACAAAATATAATATAAAAAATGGACAAAACTCACACACACCGTCGTAGTTTTTCTTCCTTCTCTAAACCTAAGTCCCTAATCTTCTTACATCGCTGCCATTATATTGTTAGGCTGTGCAGTGCTGGCTTTGTTTGGTTCAAATATCTTATCCACTTGGTAGCAAGTGGTTCTGATTGTTTTTCGATGTTGGTGCAAATTTGTTGTGAAGAAAATTCGAAACTAGAACATTTTGCTTCTTATTCTGTAACCTTTTTCTATTTTTCTTTTTTTATAAACTATTATGTAAGACAATTCTATTGTTTAAGCTGATGGAAGCCACATAGCTGGTGCATTAATACTACAGGTTCATAAATAGGCTAAAAACGAGCCAACCTGCCAATTTTTGAGCCAATCTGCGAGCCATTCTTTCAAGTCAACCCACAAGCCATTTTTTCGAGCCAATCCTAACATGGCTCGGGTCAGGTTGGGTTTGATTTGTTGGCTCATTTTTTCGAGCCAACCCTAACCCGACTCCTTTTTTTGGGTTGCACACGGGTTGGGCCGAGTCGACCTGGGTTGGCCCGTTTTGCCAACCCTATGTATAACAACTCCTCTATAGGATGAAAATTTGGGTTACTCCGTATCTCAGGCAACCATGTTGTAAATGTTTTGTTGGAAGAAAAAAATAGTTATTCAACTTTTTGCTGTACTACATTGAAAATTAGATTATCGTTTACAGATGCTTCTAGATTACATAATAATCATTATACAAACTTTACAAAGTCAATACATATAAAAGATATGCTATTTGCATAATAATCATCATACAAGTTTTAGACTTTTCAAAAAATCGAAAATCGAAAACTGATGAAATTCAAATCAAATAAAATTGGATTGGATTTGAAAAAAATCCAAAACGATTGGATGATTATATAATTAAACCGAAGGGATTGGATCAGATATTTTTGCTTCCAAAACCGATCCAATCCATATCACGAACACCCCTACCAAGAATGAAATTTAAATAGAAACATAATACTTAGATGCTTGCTAAAATTAACTCCATTTTGGGAATGTCAATAAAGTATAAAGTAACTCCAAATAGTGGTAGCTCAATTGGGGCAGGTGGGGGTTAGAGTATGTTTTTGATCCTCCCTAGTATCATCTTTGGTAAGGGTTTAAAGCCTTAATCCTAGATCCGCCCCAAATCGAAGTAGTTGCAAAGCCATGAACCGATGAAATATTTTCAAAAGAAAAATAAAAAACAAAAAACAAGTGTATAATATGGGATATAATGTGGAAAACAAGAATATTTTCAGTACTATCTGTTAAAGAATAATATAAATTATTAAAAAAGCTCACACCCAATACTTGAAGACTTTGAGTTGAAATAAATATTTACATATTATCAGAACTTCAGTGACCATGAAATCACAAATTCATTCCTCACTGCCCCCACTTTCTAGTGAAATTAAATAAGCACAAATTAAAATAAAAAGGCATATACAATATCCACACTTCAAGTTACTCTTATGTAGGGATATATTAAAAAATAATATAAACTACTAAAAAACTTCTAATGCAACACCTTAAAATTTTAAATTAAAACAGTATCCCCCTGAACTTTCGTTCAAAAAGAAATTATAAATTTTATATTTGCTAAAATGCAGAAGTAGGCTCTCATTGATGATGGGATGTAGGAGTTTTGTTCGTGGAAAGATGACACAATCGGGGTGGGGCCCGCTACCAGCTGGAATAGATGGAAGAATAGTTCAAAATTTTCCGCCTCCAACTGTGATGGTACTCTGCTATGTCATGCTTCATTTGACTATAAATTTAGAACAAAAACTGGGAATTGGAACACAAGCTATTCTCAAACGTTAGAAACTAGACCCTCCCCACCCCCCTTACTACGCTATCTCCCTCTCCCATTTCTATTTCTTCAACTTTTTAAAGCTAACAACTTAATTTAAGATTACCACCCTCCTATTGTTTTGTTTTCTCTCATATCTCAATCTTGCTACCATATACATAGCATCCATATATTGTGTATATTGTATAATCTAATTCAAGAAGCTCAACTTGGGTCCTAAAGTCTCAACATAACAGGTAAGTTTCTCTCTTTCCCTCTTTCTTTATGTTTATGCACTCATTAATTTTTGTTGTTAAACGATGCCATCTCTTCTCGGTGTTTGCTCCTGTTTTCCTCCTCCTTCTTCGGAAGAGAGAGAGAGAGAGAGAGAGGTTTTGTTTGTTTCACTTTAGCAGAAAACTCAGGACACGATGACGAAAAGTTATATGATCTTTATTCGTTTCAAATCTTGAGTATCTCTATATGATCTTGTCCTTTATCCATAGTGAAAATTTTCAATCTCGCTGAATACTGATTATTCTTGTTGTTCCGTTAATTAGATGGAAATCTACATTTGTAAATTCGTCAAGAACCAAACTGTTTTGTGATCGTTCTTGAATGATCGAACGTAGATCCTCCATTTGAAGTATAGATTACGATCTTAAGGATGGGTTTAGTTTGTTCTAGATTTTTCCGAGTCCACCCTGCTTTGAGCTGAGTTGTCAATGAATCATAGCAAATTCGAATAAGCGGGCCTAGGATTACGGAAACAATTACAATTTTCTGAAACTCCTAGGAAAACAGATGAACTCAAATGCTGATTTTTCTATTGTTCATTGGAAGCCAGAGAATTAGCACCAGGTTGCCCTTTTTTGTTTTGTTTTTTCGTTTATAAAAAGTTGGGATATATACGAGTATTAAGCTGAAAATTTGTAAATAGCTACGCTACTTGTGAATAGTGATAAAAGATATTACGGGGTGTTTGGTAGGAAATTTTTGAGAAAATGACGGTGGTAATTTTATTTATTTATTTACGTTTGTTATAATTTTTTTGAAAATTTTACTGAAAATCTGATTTTTCTTGAATTTTATTTTGTATATAATTTTTTTTTTAAATGTCATTCAAAAATATTATCAAATGGAGGGTAATTTTGAAATTTACTGAAACTTTTTTACATTTTTTTTGGGATAAAATTTTAATAATATTTTAACCTATAGTTTTTTTGATGATATTTTCGGAATAGTCACTTTGCAATTATATTCTTTTAAAGCATGATTGTCGTAAATTTTTTTTTTTATCCTTTTACGTCCCCTGGCTGTGATATTTTTGGTACCGTTTGCGGAAAAAGGTGCAGGAAAAATAATGGGGCATGGGAACGTGTAACTTTGTTTCTTTTTTTTGGTTACAAAACGTGTAACATTTCAATTGCTCTAGGATCTGCTGTCTTACACTTTATAGTTAAAAAAGACTCCAATTTTATTTTAGAGCTTTGCCACAACATTTGGTTGGTGACATGTGAGATCATGTGTTTGGAATCATTTAATATTTCCTTTGAAAAAATGGAAAATAAGACGGTTTGTTATAGATTCCCACAATGAGTCTAATTATTTCCTGCAAATGAAACATAAGACTATTTATTATTAATTCTCACAATATATCTGACCCATCTCTTCTCTGGACCTGCATATAATGAGAATTTTATAAGAGCACTGTGTCTGTGTCGCCAATTTTTTGTTTTTTTGTTTTTCATACAAAGTTGGAAGTTTTAATATATACAAACATTAAGTTGAGAATTTGAACTGAGCTTTGCTACCTGTGAATAGTGGTGCAAAAGGTATGTAATTTTCAGCTGCGGCCTCGGGTAGTGTGATTTCATTCTTAGCATCTGCCGGAAAAGGTGTAGAAAAAATAATGAAGCATGGGCAACGAATGTGACTTTTCAATTACACTATTGGCCCAACCGATCTACTAGTTTCGCACTTTATTTATTTATTTTTTGGGTGGGGGATATCATAAAATACAAAGATTTTGGAAACTTGAGAAAAGATCTGTTCCCCTTTAGTGGGGGAGGCAAGATCTGTTCACATAACATTTCTCAGGTTCTGTTAATGTTATTAAGGCTTTTCTGGTTCAGGATTTTCTTTTCTTCTTCGAAGTGTTCCTGCCCTGTGAATTATAGATGCGATACCTCTTTTTTTATTTTTTAATACCAAACGTTGTCGAAGTTGCTATTGTTTATTAGGCATCATGGTACTTGCTTGGTTGGTCACCAAGAATAAAGTGGGCCAAACTAGGAACCTACACTAACTGGTGTCATCAGACCATGGATTAGGACCCTTGCTTATTTTGATTTGCTGTAGGTCTAAATATCTAATAGTTTTTAAATATTTTGTACCAGTTCATCTCACTTTCTCCCTGAATCCAAATTTTGTTATGAAAAGGACTTGAATTTGTATTATTATTATTTTTTTTCATGTCCATTTCATTTGGAAAATGAACTTGTAAAGAATCTGAGCCATCAATTAAATTTAGTACGGCAAAGTCAAACTAAGATGGTGTAAATGTATAAAGAAATATGCATTTAGGGGGCGTGCCAGGACACTTCGTTTCCCGTTTTATATTGTTTAGCTTTATTACTGCGTCTTGAGCAATTGAGTATATTAAGAGGCCCGGAAAGAAATTTAAAAAAAAAAGGAAAAAAAGATGTGACCGTCCATATAATTAGATCATGTTTCAGGCACCAGAGTCGTTTTGTTTTACCTTACGGATTTTTCATATAAGGGAGGAACTCTTTTTTTCTTTCTTTCTTGATCTGCTTTGACTTTTTGAGAACTTTGATAAGTAAAAGATGGTGAAACTTCTGGTCCCAATAGATAAACATCAACACGATTCTAACTCATTATTTGAGGAGATAACAAGCCATGTCATGCATGTTGTATTTGCGGCTTCTCGCATGTCATGCATCTTACTTTCACGTTTTCTTTTCCTTCACAGGTTTGCATTAATTTATATTTTTAGGCTGTATGGTACTTTTACAGGGTGATAAAGTTTGGTAGTCTTGAGCTTTTTTCTTTCTTTGCAAGTAGTTCCGTTAATTGTAGTTGTACAAGCTCATGCACTCATCTTGTAAGCACAAGGGTCATTATTTATCCTTCCTTTAATGAAACTTAAGGGGGATGAAATAATGTGAGTCGGTAGTGATATTGAGATCATTTATATGATTTTTTTAGTCTGCTATATGCCATTTAGCTGTGACTGAATTGTTTATTTACATTGGATGGTTGTAGTTTGATATAATTCTGTTGTGCTCTTTCGATAATTCTCAAATCACAAGTGAATTGTCTAGAACCTGAAGATGAAATTATAGTTGTGATTGAAACTTCCACTTTTTTTGCAGATATTAAAAAATCCCTTGTTTGTCCCAGTGGCTTCACTGGAATGAATCTATTGATTGTCAAGAAATTTGGAAGTGAATTTTGTGGTTTATTTAATGGGCTGCTACTGTTCAACTTCAAAGAAAGCCAAAACACCCGGTTATGAGGAGCCCACTGTTCTTGCTTCTGAGACACCTTGTGAGTATCCATCATAAAGTGGTAAACTCTTGCAGCTGTGCTGTTAAAATTTTGCTTTGTCTTATGCTAAGAAGCATCATTGTCCTTTTGCTAAGTATGTTTTTTGTAATTCTATTCTACCTAGTCCAATAATCTAATGGTATTCCATCCCCAGTTTCAATTTATGAATTTAGTATATTAATTAATGACTTAATAAGTTTGTAAGGTTTGCTAATCTTTAAGCTAATAATAAGCTATACATAATAAATCGCAAAGTTAGAACTTCAATTCAAATTCTCTGGCGCACTCCTTTCAGTTACTCCTAATTACTCATAGTTCATTTTGACAAATGATAATTTAATAAACTCTGATTGTTGGGGTATCGAAGGTTTCAAATATGATTCTTCTGCATGTAATATGCAATCACCAGACAGCAGTACTTCCCTTTAATTAGTTTAAGAAAAGAAGTAAAAAAATATTTTTTTTTGTAATTACAAATTTTCTAGTGTACAGATATTTGTATTCCCTTTAACACTCCACCTAAACACACTCACACACACATCTCTTAGATTAACAGAAAATCTTAATTCATACTGTTGAATTTAAAGTTCAAGCTGTAGGAAACACTAACACCACAGATACATGTGTCTTCTTCTTCTTCTTCTCTCTCTCTCTCTCTCTTTTCAATATCTTTTGTTAAAAATATAAAAGTTCTTTGCATTGCATTGATGGGTATTGATTTTTAGTTTTTCTCATTCCAAATGCAAAGCATTTAGTTTTATTTAAAACAAGTTAAGGTAATAATGACTGAAAAGATTTAAATTATAACATACGGACTATAATTTTTACTGTTGTGGTACATGATTGACAGGGAGCTTACAGGCTTTCACTTCATATTACTGTTAGTATAAACCTTCCTAAGTCGTGATTTGTCATTCTCATGAGCTCAATATTAAGTTTCAAAACTGATAAAAAGTAAGTTTTCTTTCTTCACAGTTACTGTGAGTGAAGTAGAGGCCTTACATGAACTCTATACGAAGTTGAGCAATTCAATTATTGAAGATGGTCTTATTCACAGGGTGAGTTAGGTAGTTTTAAGTTATGATTTTAGTTTATATGAGATGTTCTTAATTTTGGTACCTAATCTCTAATAGATAATTTACTTCTTGATCATCTTTACATCCAGGAAGAATTCCAGCTGGCACTTTTCAGGAATAAAAACAAGAGAAATCTGTTTGCAGACAGGGTTTGTAATTCAAGTTCTTGGTGACTTTTGAGTTATAGCTTATCGTATCTGAAATTTTCGAGGATGTTTACCTCCAATGAAATCTTTTTTATCTGATGTATCATCTGTTATACATGATATTACTTCTTTTGACATTGTCTTGCGTACTTGTAGTGTCTCATTCTAATGCATATTTTACATTTGTTTCTTTTTTTTTAGATTTTTGACTTATTTGATGTCAAGCGTAATGGGGTCATTGAGTTCGGGGAATTTGTTCGATCATTGGGTGTTTTCCACCCAAATGCATCTTTAGAAGACAAGGTTGCATGTAAGATTGATTCTCCAAGATAAAGATTTCATTTTATTGTATTTTTTCTTTTCCCGAGTTTTGGAGTTTCCTGTATTAAACAGTCTATCTGCAAGATATATAAGCACTGGTTATTTATGTTCTGTTGCATTAATGGTTTTCAATCACCCATCAGATACTTTATCTTCTATTAACTTGGGAATAATGATTTTGCAGTTACTTTTAGGTTGTATGATCTGAGGCAGACAGGGTATATTGAACGGGATGAGGTATGCTTTTCTTTCATTTCCTCGATCAATTTACAATTAATTGCTGATTTTATACTTTCTACGTTTGAAATACACTCTCATGAGTCGTGAATTTTCTTACCTACATTAACATTACAAAGGGTTCTTTAGTCTTATCCATAATTCATGGACATTTGTGCTCTCTCTTATATGTTTAGATCTACCCTTTACTTCCACTGCTTAGAGTAATGGTTTATGTGCAGCTGAAGGAGATGGTATTAGCACTTCTGCACGAGTCGGATCTTATGCTTTCAGAGGATATGATTGAAGCCATTGTGGATAAGGTTCATAAAGTTTTACCTTATTATTACTTTTAAGAACTCCTTGAAATTAGTGTTCTTTAAAGTTGTATACCTTCTTCTACAGACTTTTAGTGATGCTGATACAAAAGGTGATGGAAGGATCGATCAAGATGAGTGGAAAGCACTTGTGTCTAAACATCCATCCTTGATAAAGAACATGACTCTACCATATCTAAAGTCAGTATAAGCTCTCCATGAACCTTGTTTTTTCAGTAACTGGAATTTCAGTAAACATAGCTTCTCTGGTGATATATACACGAGTATACTTTTGATGACTGAACTTTTCATGCATGTCTCCTCCCCTTTTTTGCAGGGATATTACCTTAGCATTCCCCAGTTTTGTCGTAAAATCAGAAGTTGAAGACTCAGAGGTGTGACTTGGGAAGTTTTGGCTTCAATGAGAATGCTATTATTTATTTCATCTCCTGATAATTCTTGCTGTTAAGAGATGACCTTCCCTGCGGTGCCAGTGACAAGGATATCCGTACAATTTCATGCGTGGCTCCAGAGCAAAACTCACAGACTTTGGTTTTGCAAAAGCTCAAACATGAAGTGAGCTTTTCTCTAGTAGAAACGCCTAAACCTATGCTCATAGTGATATCTAAGGCTAACAAAAGCATTATTGTAATGCAAGGCTAGCTTGTACATTTATGTATAAATATATGAGATGTAAGTGGAGTAGCAGACAATGAGATTCGGCCATCTTGCTGCTAGTGATTTAGAGGTAATATAATTTTGAGAAGGGATATTGACCTTTAGACTGTTAGAATAACCATAACTACGATCACTATGTGTTGGCACCTTTTCTCTCTACGACTCCAACTGTGCTTATTATTTAATGGGATAGGATCCGTTTACAATTTTTTTTTGCAAATTACACTAAGTACGACCGGTCGTACACTGCATGATTAAAGTATGAGCGGTCGTACTTAGTGTAGTTTGTAAGAGTTTGTAAATAAAAAAATTTGTAAATATAACCTGCCCCTTGCTTAATATAGTATAAGTCTATATTTTCAATGCTTTCTCGTCACGTAGAAATCTTGAATTCAGAGCTCCAGATTCCAGAACTGTCTTCTTCAATGCAGGGAAGATGGTTAAGGTCAATTTTTCCCTGTGTGTATAGCAGACATATTTCCTGTGGATTTCTTATGATATTTCTTGCAATAGATTTACATCTACTCATGCTTTTTTTTTCTTTCTTTTTTTGTATGTTTTCTTTCATGTTATCCAGAAAAATTAAAAGTAAATTTAATAAATTCTATACAAATAATAATGAATTTTACTATAACTATTTTTCTACCTTATTTTCTGAAAAGAAATATGAAACAATCTAAATCCCTAATTGAACTGTTAAAATTAACAAAATCCAAATAAACGTCACCACACCCCAGCATTACTGATTCTAAAATTAGATTGGTTTCAATTGAATAACAAACTTGTTTACGACCTCAAAATGTAGCTGAGTTGGTTAGCGGATTGCAATTCAAAGGTAAAATTTTGGTGGCTAATAAAATAATGAGTTTGATTACTAGGAGAAGTATTTTGGGATCGGTGGTAAAAATCTTCTCAATCCAAGCCACAAAAGAATTAGTCTCCTCCTACATTTTGAGTTTATTCAAAAAATAAATAAATAAACTTGTTTACATATATAATACATTAATTTTATCCTAAGTAACGTGGATAATATTCTTAGTTATAAGCCAAAGATGACACCTAGTCACTTACAGTTGGATTAGGAATTTTTTTTTTTGGTAACCAGGATTAGGAAATTTAAATTTTAAACATTGTTGCAAAAGTTTAAATTTGAATTTCTATTTTAAGCACCTGATTTTATGCAGACTGTTTCTTTAGGAAGTTGTTAGAGGCTCTTTAGGCTTTATCTCAGCTTCAATTTATGTATTACGTATGTATAAATACATCTCAGTTGAAGAGGAAAACTATGAATGAAAGAAGTAGATTATACCTGTACTGAATTTTTGACACCTACTAAAACCAAAGCGTGTGTGAAATTGATTAAGCAGAATGAATAAAGATTCAGAATAATAGCATCTCTTAATATAATGTATTTAATAAAAATAATCAGATAAATTAGGATTCACAACATAAACAATGAAAAAGAAAATAAAAACTCAATGAAACAAAACTAAAGGTGGCAAATTGGATGAGTTTCTTTAGTCAAAAACTACTTTTTTTAAAGAAAAAAAAAACACTATTATTACAAGATCTGTTTGAATGTTTCCTTTAAAAAAACACAAATCACTTAAAAAGCCAAAAATTACTTTATAGGAAGCTAAATGTTTTAGCTTCTAAAAAAAATAGAAGTCAAAAGTAAAATATTATTTTCAAAAAATAATTTTTCTTTTATAAAATTTAAATAAATTTAAATTTTATAAAAAAGTATTTATAAAATAAGCAAGACATAAAAATAATTTTTTTATAAGCCCGTCCAAACGGTGCTCTAGTATAATTAATTTACTATGATTATTACTGTTTATCAAATTAAAAATTATGAAATAATAATAACAAATTTTGGTATACATATTTTCTGGGAAAGTATTTAAATAATATTAGTGTAAGCAACAATAACAAACACGATACCAGAAATCTTAATGAGAAGGCCGATTTCATGGTTCGATCAAATTCGATTCGAGCCTATTCTAAAATAGATCAAGATCACACCTACCACTTACTGATTCATGTGAGAGGTGGAACCGATCCTTAATGGCGGGTCCCTTTCCTACACAACTCTCTCAAGTTGACGTGGTAAGATTATCATACTTGGCAACACAGTATTGGTTAGTTTAGTAAAGTGAAGTTGTGTCTCTCCAAGAATAAAACATCTGGAACGAGGAACCTTATTTTGGGACACGTCGAATGAACGATCAACATGATTGATTTCGTAGTATATAGTCCCTTCTTTTACTGTGGTTTTAATTCCTGAGACCCAACACACCCCACGTGCGAACTTTGAACCTATTTCAGACACACACCTTAACTCACTCATCTTTGGAAATGCCATAACAGTATTGTCCACTTATGATATATACACATATGTATAAGTTTTATGTTTTAATCTTTTTATCAAGATAGAATTTTAAAGATTATTACAAGATAATTGTTTTCGTATATTTCTTGGTTTTTGGATGAACGGTTTAGCCAATAATTAGATTGATGCTTGGTAACTAGCAAAGGCAGGTTCATGATTTTTAATATTTTTTTAGATATTTCAATCAATTCATCGATTTGTAAATAGTTCAATTTGGAGTAGATCCTGAGATTAAGACTTTAAACTCCTAAAGACGGTAATGAAGATTAAATAAATGCTCTCACCCCATCACATTAGCGTCAAGTGTGACTACGGATAAGAAAAGCTAAAAGTGTTTTTATCTATTTAAAAAGTATATTTTATATCTTATCATATATTCTTAAATATCAAATAAGGTACATGCATAAAAATTATAAAATTTAGGCGTATATGAATTTTATATCATAAACAGAGATGTCTTATTTGAACTTGCAAGATGTTAAAATATTATAAATGAAAAATAGGAAATTTATATTGCAAACGGGCAGTAATTGACATGCAAGTAGGGTATTCCTCTTTTATTCTGGTTCGTCTAGCTGTTTCCTTGTATTGTAGTATTTGAAAGAGAAAAAAACACGAGAGAATGGACAATTGCTTTATCTTCTTGTTTTGTTCATATATATCTTAATGGTCAATTCCTCAAATAATTAAGAATTTCTCTTAGGTTTACATTATACAATATAATACGTGGTGATCACTTTGCGATGCTGATAGGGACAAAACGAACGAGTATATCCATGGGGCCCAGGTTGCTTGCTCTCACATATATAGACATAAAAAATTTACAATTAATAATGTTTGCAGATGAATACTGCGCTCTCTCTGCATAACAAATTACACGTCATGCAGGGTAATTTCTTCTTCATTTCCTTGAAGGGTGAAGCATAAGTATAAATAGTTCTATGCTGGCAACTCAAGTCAGACGCTTTTCTATATACATAAAAATATCTGTATTTATTTTTAAAATAATATCATTTTGAAATTGAAAGATTAAAGAATTATAATTATAAAGACTATAATAACTTTAAAATAAATTAAAATTATAAAAATATCATGATTTTCGTCCAAAATGATGTCGTATTGAGCTTACTGTAGATAACTTATCTGCAGTAACTTCAGAAAAAACGAACCCATATATATATAAGGCAATATATTAACTTATATTTATATAATACTAATTGTTTTAATTTATTAATTTATAAATAATTAAATATAAGTGAGATCAACTATGAATACAAAACAATATCACACTTTTCCATTACGGAGGCACTCTTTTTTTTAGCATCACTAAACTTTTATTATTTTGTCACTTTGTTAAACCGTGCCCTTGCACTTTTTTGAGCTATAGTTTTTCATATTAATGCCTCAACCGATCGTTGAAATCAATGTTGTGAAAATTGGACCGGATAGGCTGGGTCGACTCGGAACCCGGTGAATCGATTATCTGATTGGTTCGGTTATCACATTGGATCGGTCAAGTATTAGACACGGTACGACCCGACCGATTTTGATGAAAAACCGGTGACCCGACCGGTTAACCAGTGACCCGGCCCGGGTTTTTTTAAAAAAATATTTTCAAAAAAAAAAGTTTTCCAAAAAGAAATCATAATTGACATATTTGAGTGATCTATTACTTATTGACTTACATAAATTACGTAAGTACAATCTTAATATTATCTCAGTTATGCATTATGCAGAGAATTTTGATTTGATAGTTAGAGTTAGAGATGTCATTACTGAACCTGAAACAACGATATAACAAGCATTATGTGTTTGTTTGATCCTTTATTGGACAATAATGTATAATTTATTTATTTTTATATTAAAATATTTATAATTTGTATTATTTTTTCAGCTATTTGAGTATATTTATAATTTTTTAATATAAATTATAAATTTATATATAATCACCGGGTCATGCGATTCAACCAGTGATCCAGTAACTCAATACTTCGACTGGGTCATTGACCGACCGGGCCGATTTTAATAACTTTGGTTGATACATTGATATATTTTACTTGAAGAGGGGAAAAGTCTCCTCTCCTAGTCTTTAACAATTTCATATATTATGAGTAAATTAGCCACTCATTCAAGAAATGTTATAAAATTAGAATGAGGGGAAAAAAATACTAATTCACTTATTAGATAAAATTTATGCCTGAAAATCATTGCCACTCATTCATTGTAGGTTATATAATATATGAAAATTGATTGATCTAGGTAAGTAAAATATCAACTGTAAATTCTCACGATTGAAAAAATAAAAATTGGCAAATATTAGAATTAGGAATTTTTTCCGTTTCAAAACACTATGAAAATATGTATGCTTATGTGATGTAATTAAAGTGATATTCACTTATAAAATTATATCAATTTATTTTCAATGATAAAAAATACATTTCAAGTTGATTTTATTTTTGTTTTCAATTATATAAAATTATCTTAATTTAATTCTTAAATATTAAAAAGTAATATCACTTAATTTTTAGGTTAAAGTTCCATTAACGATAATTTTACAATTTGTATATAAAATATAATTGTGGTATTATTTTTTCAAATTAAAAAACAAAATATGAACTTTTTCCGAAGGACTACATTAAAGTATATGTATCCTGAGAGGCTGAATGGATATTTACTCTAAAAATATATAATACTTGCAATTAAATATTTATAATATGCATGAAATGATATTATGGTGGACAATTTATATTTTATTATATTGTTGAAAACCCTACAATAAATATATGGCTTGACCATATCAATATGAGGTAATTAATAATTTTAGGTGAATTTATTATAAGTATAACTTGGTTTAATTCAAAGATATCGAAAATATATTATTAATTTAAAAATTACTGTAATATTGGAAAAAATTTAATTGTGATCCATTAACAGTTAATTTTTGTTTACAGTATCAATGAATTATATTTTTAATAATTAATATTTTTATAAAAAATCTTGTTATTATAAATTTGGATAACAAAGGAAAAGATCTTGTTATTATAATAATTATATACATTTTATTTTTTAATGGTATTTATATTTTATAAAATAAAAATTGAATAGATAGCCTAATACGACCTACCCAAATCTTTCACTACTAGACAATTCTAGTGGCTTATTTTTTAATGGTATTTAAACTTTTACACCGCTATTGAATTAAAATTAAATCCAAAAAAATTCATAATTAACACATGCCTTTCTTACTTTATAATTAATACACGATTTCAAATGTAGTTGAATTATACCTAATATTTTTGGCTTTTTGACCACTGTAGCCATTTATTAATAATTATTTACCAAATTTCCCTCGATTAGAAACTATTACGAAAAATTAACCCTCCAAACAAACATAACACCAATTTGCCCCTGTTTGACCGTTGACCACGAAACATACCTGGGTACCCCACTCCATACCCGGGTATTTTTTTTAAAAATCAACATACCCGGGTATGTATGGGGGTACCCGGGTATTGTTCTTCAACCTGGAAATTTTTTGAATTATTTACCCGGGTAGGTATGGGGGTACCCGGGTAGATTTCGCGAATAGGGTTTTTTAAAAGCCCCAGCAGCCCCAATTTGGAAAACCCACAAAGGGTACCCGGGTAGAGAGCTGCTGAAGTACGATTTCGTCCATTCTGGGAGCACGTTTGATCGATCATCTCAAGACTTTGTCATCATCCTTGGCGCACGGTATGGGTTCCTTCTACCGATTGAAATTTCAAGATATGTTATTTTTTTCCGTTTGAATTTCTGATTCATCATAAAATTCGGCCTGACCTTGATGTAATCATGTTTGCATTTTAATTTATAGCTTTGTGTATTGTTAATTTTCGTTTTCAAAATGCATTCTGATTTGTTGCTAATAAAAAACCCTAACCCTAACCCTAAACCTGTTTATCCATATTCTCTGAAATTGATTTTTTTTTTTAATTTTGTTTTACAGTGTGATTGCATGGAGGACAGATGCGCTGGGAAGAAGAGAGCGGTGAATACTGAAGGGAGGAGCAAGCACCGACATGATGTATCTTCCTCCTCTCAGCCCCAGGCTGTGCATCAGGCTCCGGACCTGCCGTTTGGATATTTATTTGAGGATGACGCTGGTGCACATGAGCGGTTTGTGAAGTTTTTCATGAGCCAAAAAATTTGTGAGCCGAAATCACTGGATTCGGCGTTCTTCAATTTGGAGCGGTTCGACATAGTCCCACTTCTTCAGCAAACACATTTGCTGGTGCTTGCGGAGATGAGGTGCCCGTACTCAGAGGTCATGGTGCGAGCATTCTACCATAACCTGGGCTATGTGCATAGTGAGCTAACTTCCCGTGTATGCGGGATTGATATCATCCTTACTGCTCCTATGTGGACAGAGTTGCTGGGATTTGACTTCGACGGTGAGACGGGGTCAGCACTATATGACGGAGACAGCCATCATATATTTGGTGGTTATGATAGGGAGGCTGTTGTGGCTGAGACCAGGAGGGCAGATGCAGAGGCCGGACAATTTGCTCATTATCCTGTCAGCAATTTGTCCGTGTCTGCCCGCATACTTCATTATGTGGTGACCCACATTATTTTCCAGCGCCCTCATAATCATTCGAAGGTGCTGGAAGGTGACTTTGTGATATTGTGGGCCCTCCTTCACCATATTAAGGTGAACTGGAGGCACTACATATGCATCTTGATGTGGAAGGCGGCCAAGTCAAAAAAGGCTGAATTGCCATTTGCATTCCTGGTTCAGAAGATTTTGCACAGATTTGGTGTTCCTATGGCAACTGAGACCATGAAGACAGCCACAGGATGTAATGCCATCTTTAGGGAGCGCCTTTTGAAGCAATGCAGGATTATGCAGAGCCCAGCAGGTGTGTGGTACTGGAAGAAGGCACCTGAACCACCAGAGGTCCCCCTTCAGCACGATGCTCAAATGGAGGATGCAGGTGCAGGTAAATGTTTTTTGGATTTAGGATAGCAGTAGGGTTAATGTTTTTGCACCATCCACATTTTAATGTCTACTTTTTATGATGTTGATGTAGGACTTGATGATGATGACTCAGATGATGTTGTCCATGCTGTTGATCCCACTCCTGCACGTCGCAGCCGCACATGGCGACCACCAGGTCCACCATCACTTGAGGGGGGATGGACAGCTCCTGAGGGAGGATGGACATTTGATCATGTGATGGCCTCCATGTATCGCTTGACATGTGGACAGGACGCCATGATGAGTGAGTTTAGGGGCTACAGACAGAGTACAAGCAAGTGGCAAACAACGATGGAAAGCAGGATGACACGCTTGGAGGGTGGATCAGCAGGGGGTCATGACATAGGTGATGAGGCTGGTGAGGACGACGACGATGATGAGGATGACGATGATGACCAGGATACATATTCAGATTCCAAGCAGTAGGGTTTAGGGTGACATGGCTGGGGTAGATGTGACTTATGTATTTTGTTAGGTTGTAAGTTGGATCTTAATGTATGTATGCAGCCCATTTTTTGGTGGTATAGGGTTTTATCTGACGATGTTCCCGTGTAGTTTTTTAAATTTATGAAGAACCCAATTATGAAATTTGGTGTTATCTGACTTGTACTGTATTTTCCAAGTTTTTTAAATTTATGAAGAACCCAATTCATCATTTTTTTGCAAAGCTGCCTCAACCTTCTTTGAAATTATCCAGCCTTGTGAGACATCTTTTTCAATCTTTTCACGTCTCTTGACGAAATACTCAACGAGTCTACTGAATGTCATCTTAACCAATGCAGTGATAGGCAGATTACGTGCTCCCCGAAGCACCTTATTCACACACTCAGATAGGTTAGTTGTCATATGACCAAACCTACGTCCTGCCTCATCATACGACCTGCACCATTGCTCTTTCGGTATCGCCTCCAACCATGAAGCAACTTCTGGATTGTTGTCGATGAATTCCTTGTATCTGAGATCAAAATTAATCTTTGAACATGTGTACCCTGCAAAATCATTAATGACATGTGCAATTAGTGAGTTAAGATGACAAAATAAATATGTGAACCATTATAGGATACAGTACCTAATTTCATCAACGTCTTCTTCAATTCCACATTCCTAAACCTGGTATTGAAGTTGCTTCCAATGTGACGTAGACAAAAAACATGATAAGCATATGGAGGCTGCCACCCTGCGTGATCTTTGGCCGCCCTTATGATGCTTCGATGACGATCAAATATTAGGCAAATATCGTGCCTATGTGTGACATGAAAACGTAAAAGGCTCAGAAACCAAGACCAATCTTCCAACTTCTCACCTAGAGGAACAACAGCGAAGGAAATAGGGAGCAGATGTCCATCTCCATCCTATGATGTTTCAATCAAGAGTGTTCCTCTGTACTTCTCCATCCTGCGTCATATACGTCAGCCAATTGGGCAAGAATCCATAGGATTTCTCCCAGTCACCATACAACTTAACAATGGCTTTCATTTTTGCCTTCCAAGCCTTCCTGTACGTGATGTTGTATCCATATATTCCTTGTATCCTCTCTTGTATCAGAACTGGTTTTGTAGCTGGATCTTCCTTTAACATGTCTGTAAAAAAAAACACAACTTTACCATATTCTCAATTAGAAGATTCGTTAAGTACATGGTAGAATACATACTCATAATAGCCGCACAGATTACATCTGAGTCCAACTGTCTATGATCCTGTGAAAGGCCTTGATTCAGGCATGTGTGATCTTCACCCCATTTACGGACCACCCAATTAGCTCCGTTCTTGGGCTTGATTGCCCTCATAAACCATGGACATCCGTCTGTATGGTTTCTACATTTCATAACAAATCTGGACTCGTCACTTTTTTCGACTATGGCTGTCCTGCGCCCCTTCATACAATGTATCTTCACAGCATGTTGCATTTCTGGTTTGGAGCCAAATTCTTGTTGCACAAATAATGGATCTCCTAACTTCCAACCTCCGTGCAAGTCATCATCCTCATACAGGATCTCCAACTTGTCATTAGGGTGCGCCCAATTAATGAATGAATAATGTTGGCTTTCATTCCAAAATGGCTCTACCGCAGTCCCTGGATCTAAAGCTTCATTGATTATTGTCTGAATCAATATCACCGAATATATATAATTTATTAAAGCAAATGTGAAAATTTAATAACTTACCGCTACTAACAGGGTCAACATGAAGTGGTGAACTGACAGGATCAACATGAAGTGGTGACATGACTGGGGTACCCAGCCTTACAGCGCTCGTGTCGGCGTCAAAATTTTCATCCACGTCAGTGTCGGACGAATCACCCTGTGGAATAGCACTTTCAGATTCTCCCTCATCTTCGATGTCCACATACTCCTCATCTTCATCGTCTTCATCCTCATCCATTGTTACCTGAGCAGATGCAGATGATCGTACAATTGTATCTTCTTGACCAATACAGTGCGCAGTGGTTGTATGCATCGGTAACGATGAAGACTGACCAGCATCAACTTCAACATATATCAATATCATCATCAACAACACCTTTATCCCAAATTAATTGGAGTCGGTGGTAGATGAACCCACATGAAAGATACAAAACGGTTGAAAAAAAGTAAAAAAAGCAAAAAATAAATAAATAAATAAAAATAAACAAATAAAAATAAAATAAAATAAGATAAAATAAAATAAAGTAAACATAAAATAGAATAAAATAAAAATATATGTATATATAAATAAATAAAAGTAAAAAAAGGAAGGGACAAGCAGAAGTGGGGGAAATGAAGGGGAAAAGGACTAAAAAGGGACCATCTGGAACATAGGAATAACAGCGGGTCTAACTCTCCACCATACTTTTAGCTTTTCTCCATTCCGTTCTAAGACATATTGTCCGCCAATCTATATCCCACTCCATTAAATCTTGTTTTACTACCTTCCCCCAAGTAAGCTTCGGCCTACCTCTGCTTCTTTTTGTGTTTAGCTCTTGGTAACAAACTTCTGTTCTTACAGGAGCATCCATGGGTCTTCTCATCACGTGCCCAAACCACCTCAATCTATGTTCTCTCATCTTCTCGGCTACCGGTACTACTCCGACCTTTCGTCGAATATCTTCATTTCTTATCTTATCCATCCTTGTGTAACCACACATCCACCTTAACATCCTCATCTCTGCTACTCCCATCTTATGCTCATGTTGCCTATGTGCTGGCCAGCATTCCGCTCCATATAGCATTGCCGGTCTTACTGCCGTTTTATAGAATTTTCCTTTTAACTTCAGGGGGATTTTGCGGTCACACAAAAATGCAGATGCACTGCGCCATTTCATCCACCCTGCTCTGATTCTGTGATTAACATCCTCATCAATCTCTCCACCGTTTTGTAAAATGGAGCCCAAGTATTTAAAAGCATCTTTTTTGGGTACCTCTTGACCATTTAGATGCACAGGCTCTTGGTCCTCATCTCGTACCAGAGAAAACTCACACTTCAGATACTTAGTCTTGCTGCGACTTAATGTGAATCCTCTGGATTCCAATGTGCTTCTCCACAATTCAAGTTTTCTATTAACACCCTCCTTGCTCTCATCAATAAGCACCATATCGTCTGCAAAAAGCATACACCATGGCACTTCCTCTTGAATGTCTTTTGTTAGTTCATCCATAACTAAGGCAAAGAGGTAAGGACTTAGAGCCAACCCTTGGTGTACACCTACCGTGATAGGAAAATAACTTGATGATCCGTTACAAGCTTTTACACATGTAGTAGCCCCATCATACATATCCTTGATTGCCTTTACATACTTTAATGGAACCTTTTTCTTCTCCAGGACCCACCATAAAAGTTTCCTTGGAACCCTATCGTATGCTTTCTCAAGGTCTATGAACACCATATGCAAGTCCTTCTTCTTTTCTCGGTATCTTTCCATTAGTTGTCGCATCAAGAAAATGGCTTCCATGGTACATCTTCCTGGCATAAATCCAAATTGATTAACATAAACCTTGGTATCTCTCCTCAAGCGATGTTCAATAACCCTCTCCCACAACTTCATAGTATGGCTCATTAGCTTAATGCCTCTATAGTTTGAACAATTCTGTATATCTCCCTTGTTTTTGTAGATAGGCACAATCATACTTTTCCTCCATGCATCAGGCATCTTATTCGTCTGGAGAATCTTATTAAAAAGATTGGTCAACCATTTTATTGCCACATCCCCCAGGCCTCTCCACACTTCAATAGGGACACCATCAGGCCCCAAGGCTTTATTAGTCTTCATCTTCTTTAAAGCCTCCTTAACTTCATGTGTATTAATTCTGCGTACAAATCTTCTATTCATATCATCATACGCGTCCTCTAAGTCCACCTCGCTTGTATCTCCATCCCCATTAAACAACTTGTTGAAGTATTTCAACCATCTTTCGTTTACATCTTCATCTCTCACCAGAAGTTTTTGATTTTCATCCTTGATGCATCTAACTTGGGTGAGGTCTTTACTTTTCTTATCCCTTATCTTTGCAAGTTTATAAATACCTCTTTCACCATCCTTGCTCCCAATATTTTTATACAACTCGTCGAAAACCCTGCCTCTAGCTTCTCGCACTGCTTTCTTTGCATTTTTTCTCGCCAATCTAAACTTTTGCAGGTTCTCTTCACTGGGACTTTTATGCAAAGATCTAAAGCACTCATTCTTATGTTTAATTGCCTCTTGCACCTCTCCATTCCACCACCATGTTTCCTTTGTATGCAATCCATTTCCTTTGCTTTCTCCCAACACCCTCCTTCCCAAATTTTGAATACACTTAGCCATCTCATTCCATATTGCATTTACTCCTTCATCAAACTCCCAAGGTCCTTCGTGTAACATTCTATCATTGAACTCTTTCTCTTTTCCCTCCTTAAGCTTCCACCACCTTATCCTTGGATTCTGAGCCCTCTTCTTCATTGTACGTACTTTGTTGAACCGAACATCCAAGACTACCAGTTTATGTTGCGTAGCGACACACTCTCCAGGGTTGACCTTACATTCGACACAAGAAGTTCTATCTTCTCTTCTAGCCAGAAAGAAATCAATCTGACTACGATTATGGCCACTATGATAAGTGATTAGGTGTGACTCCCTTTTTTGAAAAAAGGTGTTCACTAACATCAAATCGTAGGCTAGTGCAACATTCAAGATATCTTCTCCAGTCTCGTTTCTCGTCCCATAGCCAAAACCTCCATGGATTCTATCAAAACCTCCATTGCTTTTACCAACATGACCATTTAGATCTCCTCCTACGAAAATCTTCTCCTCTCGATCATTTTTAATATATCTCAATCATTTAATACTTTTCATCCAACATACGCATCTGTGACGAACTCCACATCTTCATCATCATTGATATCGTTACCAATGTAGTATATTGTATCCATATCCACAATAGTCTCTAACCTAGCTATCATGCGGTGGATGGAATGGATGCCTTCTGACCCCATTTTTTGGAGAATTCTGTCATTCAGTTCATTACATGTAGTGCCCACTTTGATTTTCATCGTTTTTCCTTCAAATCGGACACCATTCGGACCTTCAAAATGCCTCCCATTGTAGTAAATAACTATAGGTACCATGATAGGACTTGAACTCATCTTTAACACGAAAATTTGGGTTTAGGTTTTGGGTTTGGATCTTGGTTCGAATTTTTTAACACAAAATGGAAATGTGGAGGTGTAATGCCAATGTCCTACCAAGACTAAGCTTTTTGAGATGATGAGATGAAATATATGTGTGATGTTTCAGAATAGAGACGTGAAGGGAAACTGATTTGGGGAAAAAAAACTTTACCTCGCAACAATGGCCGAAACCCTTGGTATTGGGTACCCTATTCGCGAAATCTACCCGGGTACCCCCTTACCTACCCGGGTAAATAATTCAAAAAATTTCCAGGTTGAAGAACAATACCCGGGTACCCCCATACATACCCGGGTATGGTTGATTTTTTAAAAAAATACCCGGGTATGGAGTGGGGTACCTGGGTATGTTTCGTGGTCAACGGTCAAACATGGGCAGATTGGTGTTATGTTTGTTTGGAGGGTTAATTTTTCGTAATAGTTTCTAATCGAGGGCAATTTGGTAAATAATTATTAATAAATGACTACAGTGGTCAAAAAGCCAATATTTTTTCATATAACGTCATATAGTTAAATTAGCAGTGTGAATTTCTTCACTAACATAAAATAAAATTGATTATTACTAATAATATAATAATATTTATTCACAGACAATGAAAAAATTCTTACTCAATAAAATACAAGTTATTAAAAAAATTAACATGAACCTTTTTTATATTAATTGTACTGTAAGCTTCTATTAATGAGAAATTATTTAATGATTATTTTTTTAAAGGTTTTATAAGAGTTATGTTGTAGGAAAAGTGATTGTGTAATGTTATAGAGATTCGTTTTGCGTGCCTTAATTTTTTATTTATTTTTTTGTTTTAAAAAGTGCGGGCTCCACAAAATGTTGTGAGTGTAGGAAAGTTTGTTGTATTATGTTAAAAGATAAAACGAAAACTTTTTTTAATTGACTATGGTTGTGGTTATTAATGAACACTTTGGTAACATGGACGCAATCACTCGGCGCGTGTGAACATGATCCACACTTTGGATAAAATCGGAAGCTTTTATATTTATTTTACGGCATAATAAGTAAAAAATAAGGGTTTGGTGTTTGTGATTTTGAATGACATAAGTTATGTCATTTTAGGAGAGAGATAGACACAGAAAAACAGAAATCATGGAAGAGAAAAAGTGAGTGGTTTTTTTTAATTTAAAATTCAAATTTTCTATTTCTGTATCTCTCTTAAAATGACATAACTTTCTGTCATTTAAAATCACGATCACTTTTCACAAAAAAATAAAATAAAATAAATTCAGCAAACTTCTTTCTACATTTGTTTCCCTATCTATCTATTAATCAGAGTTCAACGCCACCAACTGAACAAACAAAGAACAACTCTCTCTCTCTCTCTCTCTCTCGTGCTTCCAACGTCAAAGTTGCAGACAATCCAATTCAATCGTTGTATAAATTCTGATTTCCTATAAAACTATGTCTGTGTCTCTGTCTCTTCATTCATAGGATTCCAACTAACCATTTCTTCGTTTTCATGGCAGATCCTTTCCATCTCTCACTCAGGTTAGATTTAATCATCATATTCCTTAATGATGAAACTGGGGTGCTTTAATTAACGTTGCTCAATTCAAAAATCGTTGCTTTTTTCTGTTCTGGTTCTGTAAATAGTTTGGGATCGGATCCGGTTGCAGCGGATAGACTCACCTGGTTTTGATGGTTCTGTCATCCTAACATAGTTGTTAGTAATCATAAGAGACTTTGAAATGGGTTTTGGTGCATTTTGAATCTTTCTGTGAGATGAAGCAGAAACCAAATAAATCCCAAAGTGGATTTCTTTCCGTTTGATTTGTTGCTTACTTCATCTTCTATCTTGCTTGGTGTTGAAGGCTTTTCTTTTTACTTATGCTGCATTAATTTAATATATACGAAGAAGTTCAGACTCGAAACTAGTTTTAATTTGATAAGTGCCAATCTCTATCAGGGGGACTTTTTATCTTCTTTGGTCCTTTTCTTTTTCTTTTTTTTTGGTTTTCTTTGCCTTTTTGTTCTACATGTGGACAAAATTCTCAAATCTTTTATGTTTCACTATATACAAACAACTTCTTATAAATTTAGCCCTTTCCTATAAAATTTAGATAGAAAATAATATAAAAATCCTGTAACTTTGGTCTTAGAAATACACAGTCAGGCTCAATGGTAAAGGAATTATTCATAACTAAGTACTTAAAAATACTTTAATATCTTTCTATTAATTGAACCTTGTTGCAAATGTTATTGATACTTACACGTTTGCTGTTGTCTGTGTGGTAAAAGTTATGTATTGATTTATTTTTCTTTTTTCTTTAGTTCCTGGGCAATGCTCTCATATTCATGCTCTATTGCAGTTCATTCTTATACTCATTGGCGTATTTGTAATGCAATCAGTTGATGAACCAGGAGAGGAATCTGAAGCGTCCAAGATCACCGCCTTTCAAAATGCCTGTGACAGACTTTAATGATGCGCAAAATTTTGATGATAGCATTCTTTTCCCTGTTGAAGAGATAGTACAATACCCATTGCCTGGATATATATCACCATCTTCAATAAGTTTCAGTCCCGATGATAGTTTGATTTCTTATTTGTTTAGTCCTGATCACACATTAAACAGAAAGATTTTTGCTTTTAATCTGAAGACCAATACACAAGAATTGTTATTCAGTCCCTCTGATGGTGGACTTGATGAGAGTAATATTTCTCCAGAAGAAAAGTTGAGAAGGGAGAGGTTGAGGGAGCGTGGGTTAGGAGTGACTCGGTACGAATGGGTGAAGACAAACTCAAAAAGAAAAGCAGTCATAGTGCCCTTGCCTGCTGGGGTTTGTTCCTTTACCCTGCAAAAAATTATAGCATTATTTTGTTGGAGTTTTTTCATATGAATTAATTATAATGTTGTCTTATGCTCTTGTTCATTAGAGAAGAAGTGGTAACGGGATTTAAAAATATGTGTTGTATCTCAGTACTTAAAGCTGGTAGGAACACTATAAAAGCACATGCACATATTACTCCAATAATTTCATCATGCTGCCACCAGAATGTCATTACTGTCTTTACTTGCTATTTCAGTACCTTTATAACATTGTTGCTGGACACAAGCTGTCAATTTCAAGATTTTTATAAGAATAAATAATTTGGTATAGAGTGGTCTATCATTTTGTAGTTATTGTCTGACATAGTTGAAAGGCAGCTTCTGGACTTTTTTACTAACCTCTTCAAATTCTTTTTAAAAATTGAGCTTCTTGGATCTGATTTTCAAACCTGCGTTGCCTATAATGATTTCTATCCCATCAATGCCATTGGTATTGACTAGGTTTACGCCAGTATGATTCTTGTTTATACCTATATGTCAATGTTATGCTGAATTGTGTATATCTTTTTGCGTTTTGTATAGGTGTGTATTAGAATGAATTTTTTTCATGCTTATCCTTTTGTATTTTATATTGATTAATACCTTCAACTAGTCAAGTTTCTTATGGTTATTGCCTTTTCCCTGTGAATAGATTTATATCCAGGACATTTCCCATTCAAAAGCAGAGCTCAAGCTTCCAAGTATATTAGGTTCACCCATTCTCGATCCACATCTGTCTCCTGATGGATCAATGCTTGCTTATGTACAAGACTGTGAGTTGCACGTTCTGAATCTCTTGTCTAATGAATCAAACCAGTTGACCCATGGTGCGCAGGAAAATGGTTTGGTAAGTTAAGTAGTTGATTGGTCTTTACTGTATTGAGTTACTAAATGCATTTGAGTTATATGAAAAGCAGTTAATGAATCTTATATAGTCTCGTGCCTAACTAATGTAACCTTTGCAGCTAAAATTTCTTTAAAAGAAAAAAACTTTCTGTCAATTAAAAGATTAGATGGTTTGTAAGATGTATCTGTTTGAAATATCCCAAGATCGACCTAATTCAAATCAGCTGCACATATCCTATTTTAACTCTGTCATAAGTGTTTGGTTTCTATTATGAAGCATCATACTGCTGAATTTGTTTAAGCTTGGCCCTTCAGTCCTTGTTATCGTTGGCCTGGATAATGGAAGTTAAGTGCAGTGTTGATTCTCTTCAAGGGTTGATCTCTAGTAGGATTCTAGGTTCTTTTCTTATAAATGAAATAAAGCTGAATTCAGTCAATTGGATTAAAATACTTGGAACTTTAGAGAGTCAATAGGCTTTGGGCTTGTACTTGTTATTTGCATGATTACATACAGATTTAAGTTTGGGTTCTGATAGATGAATGTTTTCTTCTTCTTCTTTTTTCCTTTTTGACTTTTACATAGGCTCAGTCTTTGAAATTTTGACACTGGGTTTGCATGTTGCAGATTCGTGGGCTTGCCGAATATATAGCTCAGGTGAGATTTCCTTTAAAATTATATCTTCTTTATGTACATCTTTAAACTGAATCCACGAAACAACCTCTTTACAAATATGCAAGAGTAAGGCTGGGTATATGGATTACCCTCACCCCTACCTTCGCTAGTTTAAAGGGGAGTGGTTTATGTACATCTTTAAACTACATTAGTGCATTGCATTCATTGTACAAAGTAGTCCTTCCTTCCACTTTTGACTGGACAAGTTGTATAATGATGACATTATTTACTATATCATTGTTGGCTTGGTAAACATTTTCCTTATGTTTTATAGTGCCAAGAACCATATCTCCTAAAAAATCAATCTATTATGTGCAGGCCCGGTAATAGTTTATATCTTTGACAATAATAAGTAATTTTCTGATTTCAGGAGGAGATGGATAGAAAAACTGGATATTGGTGGTCACTGGACAGTAAATATATTGCTTTCACTGAAGTTGATTCTTCTGAAATACCACTTTTTAGAATTATGCACCAAGGTAAGAGCTCAGTTGGTTTAGAGGCACAGGAAGACCATCCTTATCCTTTTGCAGGAGCTTCAAATGTTAAAGTGCGCCTTGGGGTTGTTTCGGTAGCTGGAGGTTCCATCACTTGGATGGACCTTCTCTGTGGGGGCATGGAACAGCAAAACTATGAGGAGGAATATTTGGCTAGAGTCAGTTGGGTGCATGGAAACATTCTCACTGCTCAGATCTTGAACAGGCACCACACTAAAATAAATATCCTCAAGTTTGATATTAGAACAGGACAAAGGAAAAATTTATTGGTGGAAGAAAACAGCACTTGGATCAATATACATGACTGTTTCACACCTCTTGATAAAGGAGTTACCAAGTTTTCGGGTGGATTTATCTGGGCTAGTGAGAAAACAGGATTTAGACATCTTTATCTTCATAATGCAAATGGGACTTGTTTGGGACCCATCACTGAAGGTGAATGGATGGTTGAGCAAATAGCTGGTGTGAATGAGGCAACAGGTCTAGTATATTTTACTGGGACCTTAGATGGTCCTCTAGAGACCAACTTATATTGTGCTAAACTTTTTGTTGATGGAAGTCAACCACTTCAGGCCCCTGTCAGACTTACACATGGCAAGGGGAAGCACATTGTGGTCCTTGATCATCATATGCGAAACTTTGTTGATATCCATGATTCCCTTGATTGTCCTCCTAGGGTGTTACTTTGCTCATTAGACGATGGAAACATAATCATGCCTTTATATGAACAGTCATTTACAATTCCAAGACTCAAAAAGCTTCAACTTGAGCCACCAGAGATTGTTGAAATACAGGCTGACGATGGCACTACATTGTATGGAGCTCTATATAAGCCTGATGCTTCAAGATTCGGACCTCCACCTTACAAAACCATGATCAATGTTTATGGTGGTCCAAGTGTACAGCTTGTTTGTGACTCTTGGCTTAATACAGTTGACCTGAGAGCACAGTACTTGAGAAACCAAGGCATCTTAGTTTGGAAGGTTAGTTCCCTAAATTTAACATGATAATGGTCCACTTTTTTTGTTTACTTTTACAATTATGTATATTGACTTTTATTACTCGGCCGCATGATGAAAAAACTCATACAGGGTGGACATAGTTACACCATGTTGAATTTGTCTAATCTATGGACCTTGATGTGCTTAGACATGGTTAAATTAAAACCACTCCCCATTAAACCCCATCTAGTGAGAGTGGGGTTAGGGCAATCCTTGTACCCAACATTTACCCTTGCATATTTACAAAAAGACTGTTTCCCGGATTTGAACATGTGACCTTTCAATTATAAAGGAGCAGATTTATCATTGCTCCAGGCTCGCCGTCTTATTAAACATGGTTAAATTACCAAGTACTAAATTGTTTGCCTGAAGAGATTGATAGTAATATGATTGAGATGGGCAATCCATCTTTTTATACATGGAAAATGTGACATATTTTTATGACTTGTAGCATTGGGAAAATATAGTTTTCTAGTATATGGTCAGTTCATCCTTCCAAGTCAATCATTACTTTCCTTGTTTACAGTTAGACAATAGAGGAACTGCTAGACGGGGGTTGAAGTTTGAAAGTTGTTTAAAGCACAGACTTGGTCAAATTGATGCTGATGATCAGCTAACTGGAGCAGAATGGCTTATCAAACAAGGGCTTGCAAAAGCTGGTCACATCGGGTTGTATGGGTGGAGCTATGGCGGTTATCTCTCTGCAATGACCTTATCAAGATACCCAGATTTCTTCAAGTGTGCTGTAGCTGGTGCACCTGTTACATCATGGGATGGATATGACACATTTTACACAGAGAAGTACATGGGGTTGCCATCTGAAAATCAATTAGGGTATGAAAGCGGTTCTGTTATGAACCAAGTGCACCAGTTGAAAGGACGGTTGTTGCTTGTGCATGGTATGATTGATGAGAATGTACATTTTAGGCACACTGCAAGGCTTATCAATGCACTTGTGGCAGCTGGAAAACCTTATGAGCTAATGATTTTCCCAGATGAGCGTCACATGCCGCGCCGCCATAGAGATCGAGTTTATATGGAAGAGAGGATATGGGACTTCATAGCCAGGAATCTGTAACATTGTAACTTTTTTCTTGCAATCTTTCACTCGTGTTCAATTGAATGTGCAGATTAGTTTTGAAAGTTCTTTTAGCCAACAATTGGTTTTATTTCTTCTTGCCCTCATAACTGGTTTAGCTACTTTGATTCTTGGACCATTCTTTTTTTTTTTTTTGGTAACACTTCTTGGACCATTCTATTACACAGGAAAAAGAAACACTTCTTGCTGTCAAATGAGTTTAAAATTCAAGATCTCATCTTAAATCCGGAGGAATTATCAGAAGACTAGTTTAATCTAAATCCCGGAATATGTTGCTCTTCCTTACCTTAACTCACAGTGAAATTAGAAAGTTCTTGGTGTAAGTGTTACGAAGTAAAACTTTAGAAGAGGGATAGATTTAATTTCAAAACATTATGTTTCATTGACAAGGGATCGTTTTAGTTTTGAGGCTTTGTTTTAGCTTTCACAAGGAACTGTTAGATTAGTTTTAAGAAATCACTTGCATTATCCCCCTATCTAGTGTATTATATATGTAGAACGTAATCTTGGTAAGTGTTGTTGTCATGTAATTCTAGAGTTCATAGGTTTGATTTATCTAATCAGTTTTTGTGAATGCAAAGTAAAACTGTACTATTAAAGATCCTTCTTTGAATCCTGTGTATAATAAAAGTTTGAGCTTTATAGAATTTGTGTATTATATATGTGAGATTTTGTTCTGTCAAATCAAATGAAGGCAATGCGACCATCATTTACTATTACGAATTCACCATGTTGAGACTCTAAAGCTTTGTAATGCAGCTTAATGATTGAACATTAAATAAACAAGCTATATTTTATTAAAGATTAAGCTCTGTTTTAGCCTTTTGAGTGATTCAATCCCCCTAATTGGAGACAAGTATTAATAGGGATACAACATTGCCATGGAATAGAAATGCATGGATTATATAAGACTTAGCGATCCAAGGTCAAGCAAGTAATTAGTGATCCAAGAATTTCCACTTATGATTTAATCCTTCAATGCTAACTGAGATTTCCAATGAAGCTTTCTTGACACAAGTTTATGTAAACAAGCATTCTCTTTGTTGCGTATAGCTTTACAAGCTCGGAACACTATGGCACTTAAATGGGGAGACAATGCACCTATTAATCAAAACTTTAAAAGGATATGCACCAATTAAAAAAATGAAATGATGTTGTAGGAGATAATTTTATTTCTTATATACATAAAAATGTGTGGGGCCCACATATGAGGAGAAGAGAGAGAAGAAAAATATGGGCCTTACATATTTTTATATGTGTAGTAGATAAAAATTATTTCTTATAATATGAGAAACATCATCCCCTTAAAAAAATGCTAAAATATTAATTACTGAAAATTTTAAGAAGAAACTTGATACGTGATGTACGTGTGGCGGTTGCTGGCCCAATAGCATGTTGAGAAGTCCATCTTGGCAATGTGATGAGGTTGTAGAACACCCACAAATCTACAATCAAATCAGAAAAATAAAAATAAAAATAGGGGAATATGAACAAATGCGTTTGATTATGCCTTTTTGCTTTCAAGAGTGTATTTACATTATGGTTTTGTATTCGTAATTTATGTTTGGTGAAATTTTTGTTCAAATGTTTTCACCGTATTTTTAGCTCCAGGTTAGGATTTAAGCAAAGGGGAAGAATATTGTGACAATTAAATTGTGTTACTACCAAGTGACTACTAATCAATCTTACCGTTAGATCGATTATATTGATCCAACGGTTATATTTATTTTCATCTTTGTATGGTCATGATTTCCCAAATTTAATACTTTATATTTATTTTCACCTTTGTATGGTTATGATTTCCCATATTTAATGCTTTCATTTTAAATATAGGAAATCATGACCATACAAATATGAAAATAAATATAACCGTTGGATCAACATAATCGATCTAACGGTGAGATTGATTGGTAGTCACTTAGATAGTAACACAACTTAGTTGTCACAATATCCTTTCCCTTAAGCAAAACTGTGAATAAGTAGCCATCGTTTTAACAAATATAATGTTAGAAAGTTTTGTAATTGAAATCAACTATAATAACTATGCAAGATTATTTCATATTATTGAAAGTTTTGTCACATATTTTTCACCAAAAGCTTTAGCTTCATTTTTTTTTTGTGGTAAACAAGCTTTAGCTTCTTAATAGGAGAAGGACTGCTTTTCATTGCAAAAGTTCTATTTTCAAGTAAATAATTTCACTAAAAATGAAACTTATTATTGTGACATTTGTTTCATATATTAATGCATACTTTAAAAATAATAAAATAAAATTGAAGGTTAATTTATATTTACATAATAGGTAGTTTATATTTTTTGTGTAATTAGAGATCAAAAAATAATTTTACTTAATACTGTTTATTAATATTAATTTTGCCAAAATTTCCTTTTAAATAATGTTAATCAAACATGCATTAATTTACTATGAACACTTAATCAAAATCAAATTAATTTAAAATGAATTTTATCACATTTACGTTATTCTCAACGCTCGTCACTCTCCTACCATACTTATACTCAATTACTCACATTAAATTAACCCTCTTAATTTACCATATTAACCTTTATACTGAGTAATGAAAATAAAGTAAAAAGCACGGTATCACGAATCTTCTATAGAGACAAGTGAATTAGTAAACTAATCAAACTTTGTTAAATTTAATAAATCTCGCTTAAATTTCTAAGGTGAGAAGTCATGCAGTCCACACCACAGCTATAAATAGTTCCTTCCTTGTCAGTATCATTTCAAAAATGTAATTCTCACACTGTCTCCTCAGTTCTGTCTCTGTCTCTATTTTAGGACACTGACTCAGTGAGTCAAGTCTTTAACACGGAAAATTGGGAACCTGAGAAATTGTTCGATTCTGGGAAGATTGATTCGCAGAATGGCGCTTAATTTCTCCAGTTTCCACTATCACCGTCATCCTACCTGAGTATCTTCTTCGGTTTTGCTTCACTCTCTGTAAGCTTTTTTTTTTCTTCTTCTTCATTTGTTAGCGTATTTTGTTTCGATGGGAATGAAATTCGTGGTAAATTTCTCTTTTCTCTCTGCTTTGATTGAAATTATTATTTCGTTTACATGTCATCAGGAATTAAATTCCTTTTTGTTTATATTTCTTTGTCAGAATTTCATTTCATTTTTTGTTTATTCTACGAATAACGATGGAAACTTGAAATTTCTGTGTTTAGCTCTTTTAGCTTTACTCGTTTGCTGTGTTTATCTCAAAGAAGAAAATTACTCTCATGTGACGCACAATCCATTACCTAATCTGATTGAGTATTTCATCTTAATGTGAAATTAAGCGAGACATTTTCCGTTTTACTGATTATGATATTTATAAGTGGTTGAAGAGTTTTTTTTTTGTCTTTCTCTTTCATTGAGTTTCATCTTCTCTGACTAAAGATTTTCTTCCTTTTTGTAGGATAATTGGCCTCCGTTTTGCGGGGCTTCCCTTCTTCCTTCTTCAGCTTCCAAAAAAGTTTCCATAACATAGATTATACATTGCAGCAATGAAAAAACAATATTATTATATTAATTCAAGGAGATATCTGATCGGCTGATCTTCATTTCTCCGAAGTTGCGTTTTCCAAAAGTCTTGATTTGGTTCGGAGCCCTTATTTCTGGAAAGAAAGAAACTACGATGCATATTTTAGGCTTCTATTTTTTGCTTACTGCTTAGGTTCAGGCATGAGCTGCTTTTACAGCAACAGTGAAAGCCAATCCAAATATAGATGAGGAAGAAAACTAATAAAAGTTGAGGTTGCCCATTTTGTGATTCCCTGTTACGTCTCTGATGACCATTTGAATTTTACTATTGGTTGTAAGGTTTCTAGCTTTTTTCTTTGTTTTTTGATGAGCTAGCAAGATTTTGAACCTGCAAGTTGATAATGGCTTGTGTGGCACTTCGTCCAGTGTACGAAGAATCTTTAAACACCCATAGTGAATTTACCAGCCGTTTTAGTCCTCGTTCGAGGGACTCGATTTTGATCTACCTAACTGTTGGTGGCTCTGTGATTCCCATGCACATTATGGAGACAGATTCAATTGCTTCAGTGAAGCTGAGAATTCAAACCTTCAAAGGATTTTTTGTAAAGAAACAGAAACTGGTTTTTGAAGGGAAGGAATTGGCTCGTGATAAATCTTGTATCTGTGATTATGGTGTTGCTGATGGGAATGTGGTGCACCTGGTGCTAAGGCTTTCTGATCTTCAAGCTATTACAGTTAGGACAATATGTGGAAAGGAGTTTGGGTTTTATGTTGAGAAGAATAGGAATGTGGGTTATGTGAAGCAGCAGATTGCAAGGAAAGGGCAAGGGTTCTTTGATCTCAAGGAGCAAGAATTGATATGTAAGGGTGAAGCACTTGAGGACCAGAGACTTATTGAGGATATCTGCAAGGACAATGACAATGATGCTGTAATTCATTTTTTGGTCAGGATATCAGATGCCAAGGTAAGGACTAAACCAGTTGAGAAGGATTTCGAATTATCAATTGAGGCATCATATGCACACAATACAAAGCCAAATTTAGTGGCATACCAGTTAGGGTCCGAGTCTGTAACAAATAAGGTCCTTAAGAGGAACCAATTGACAAGAGACTTTCTTTTGGAACCACTTATTATGAATTCCAATATCAAAATTCCACTATTGATCCAGAAGCTAATTAAGATTACTTTGGAAGGGTTAGAAAAAGGAAGAAATCCAATTCAATCTTCAGAGGGATCAGGAGGAGCTTATCTTATGCAAGATTCATCTGGCTTGAAGTATGTTTCTGTTTTCAAGCCTATTGATGAGGAGCCAATGGCAATTAATAATCCTCGTGGACTACCTGTATCTCTGGATGGTGAAGGGTTAAAGAAAGGCACACGAGTTGGGCAAGGTGCATTGAGAGAAGTTGCAGCTTACATTTTGGATCATCCTAGGAAAGGACCTCGCTCGTATCCCAGCAATGGGGAACAGGGGTTTGCTGGAGTTCCTCCCACAGTCATGGTCAAATGCTTGCATAAAGGATTCCATCATCCTGAAGGTTATAAGAATGTTTCAGGTAATGTTAAAATAGGATCACTTCAAATGTTTATGAGGAATATTGGAAGTTGTGAAGACATGGGCCCTAGTGCATTTCCAGTGGAAGAGGTACACAAGATCTCTGTTCTGGATATCAGGTTGGTAAATGCAGATAGGCATGCTGGGAACATTTTGGTTGCCAAGGATTGTGAAGATGATCCAGCTGTCCTTATTCCAATTGATCATGGTTATTGCTTGCCAGAGAGCGTAAGTCTTTTAACACTATAAATGTATTGGTTCTGTTTTCCAATTGTAAGGAAATTTGAGCTCATGAAGTTATGGGCTACTGTGTTGTGTCTTTGTTAAATCTACTTCTCATGCTTGTCTATTTCAGAATAACTACAAAAAGGCTGTAACATTACGAGTACAATTATCTGCTTTGTATCTGCCACTATTCTCAGTGCTATTTGCTTACAAGATTTATGTCACTGTCAGATGTTAATATTTTTCCTCAGATTACCCTAGGATTTACACTGCACAAAAAGTAGAGTTTTGACTCTTCTTTTGATTCACCGTACTTCCGTATATCTTCTGATTTTAATTTTGCTATTGGTTACTTATCTTATATGACTCTTTTATTATTGCTCACTTATCCCTGTTGATCTTCTCTAATACCTTTTACAGCTAAAACATTACAATCATTTTCAGCAATGCCTATTACAATTAATATTTTTTATATTGATTATAAGTTTGACTTACCTCTACTTTTGTATAGTTCATCTCTCTTTCTTTCTTTTTTTCTCCTTTTGCAGTTTGAAGACTGCACTTTTGACTGGTTATACTGGCCACAAGCTCGGGAGCCTTACTCCCCAGACACCATTGACTATATAAAATCTCTGAATGCTGAGGAAGATATTAAGCTTTTGAAGTTTCATGGATGGGACCTTCCTCCTAAATGTGCCCGGATCCTTCGTATATCAACCATGCTTCTTCAGAAAGGTGCAGAGAGAGGGCTCACTCCTTTCACCATTGGAAGCATCATGTGTAGAGAGACACTGAAGAAAAAATCTGTCATTGAGCAGATAATTCAGGAAGCGGAGGAAGCTGCACTTCCTGGAACAAGTGAAGCTGCATTTCTTGATCTTGTTTCAGTGATCATGGATAGTCATTTAGAAGAGCTATTCCCATGACTGAATAACATAGTTCACGTACTTATTACAACTGCTATTGATAAGATAGTGATAAGTGATGATGCTTCGTTCGTCTTCAAAGTGGAACCCTCAATCTTGTATAGTGGACAGTGGTTGAAACGTCTGTCTCACACCAATCAAGAATTTGATGTTTGTAGTGGAATACCTCTGATAACATGGAAATGTATTCGTATATTTACCAGATGGAGGTCCGGTGCAATATCATCCCTCTGTTCTGTGCTTCTTGAGTAAATATAAAATTGTAAAAATAAAGGTTGTACCTAAACCATAAAAAAAATTCTACTATGTTCTGTTCATGCTGTTTTTCTCTTAATTTGTTGAAGTTCTGTAAGTTTCTGTCTGTCGAGCACTGGTGTTATTAAAGTTTAAGAACTTGCGGTTTTAAATACTTTTATTTTTTGATCGGATCTACGAATAAAAACATTAAAATTTGGCAATTATCACTGCTTACGTACTGATAATAATATAACAAGGAAAAAAATAAAATGCATATAATAACAGTAAATTTCTTTATCTTTTTCTATCAACTGAAGTTAATAATAATAATAATAAACAAGGGACAGAATTATTTGAGTCAAACAAAAAGTTTAACATCTTTTTGAGAGTCATTGATCTGATTTGTAAGTACGTGTTGTAACAACCTCTGCTTATCCCAGTATAGAGAATATCATATTGTTTGTAACTAATATATTTAATAATAATAATAAATAAATAAATAAGAATATTAAGAAAATAAATCTAGAAAGATTAACTGGGAATACTAACATCCTTCATTAATTATACATGGATGTAAGTTAGTTCAAATATCTTACATTCTAAATATTTTACATCGATTTCACACATATATTACACTCCTAATTATATCAGGTTATACTATTTATTCATTACATACTTCTCATTCTAGTCTAGCCTATAAGTGTAGGACTCCACACTGTCTGCATGGAATATGGCTTCTGCTCCTTGGTTTCCAACTATTATGTAAATTTCTCAACAATCATCATAAAAATAAACATTCACAGTCCATCTTTCTCCAGAAAAGATAAGTTAGGCATGGTGGTTTTCTAGAAAGGTTAGCACAAAATAAAATAATGTGAGATAATTCTCAGTAATATTGAGATTTTTAAACTATAACCATTTCCAGCCGTGATAACGGAAAATATTAATCTCTCAAGTAAATTTCATAAATTGGAATAATATCACAAATATTAATATGCAATCTCGTAATATTTAACTGAAGCTAATTTAATTCCCAATTTTGTGGATTTCCTGCATGTGAAAAGTTATGATATGACGGAGCTCAAGCCATGATAAGACGTCCCTTACCCTCAAATCTTCTGATCCCAAACTTTTGTGGGTTACTTCACAACAGTATCATTAAGGTAAAATTTATACATTCATTTAATATTCAATTTGTATAAAAAAAAATTCAAAATTTGAAAGAATCACGTTAACATGACAAGTATAACAAAATTAAAAGAAGGATTAAGGTAAAACTATAGATAAAAACATTATTAAAGAAGAGAAGAAATTAAGAAAATATTTTGGCATAACAACAACATACAATTTTCTATATATATATATATATATATATATATATATATATATATATATATATATAAATAATTGAAAAGAAGAAAATAGAGAGAAGATTTTACTCTCTCAATATTACCTTTTTATTTATCTCTTCGTCTTTCTTCACCGTTCATCGGCGTAAAAAATTTTAACAGTGCTTGTGCCAAATGACAATTGAGGTGTTGTTATCATATATATAGATGCTAGATGTGCTGACTCACCCTTTTTCCTTTTATGTTTTTTTTTTACATCATTCTAATTACTTCACCTATTTTACATCATATTTGTTAAGATGTGGCTTTGGAGGGGTGTTCCACGTGGCCCCCTCCTTGCCATATATTTATATATATTTTATTATATTATTTTATATATTAATTCATTTTAATGATATATATTTAATTCTTATGAAATAGTTATAGTATTGTTATTATTTTTAATTAATAATTTAGGATATTTAGTAAATATTTAATTAGAATTAATTTAATGTGATTATAAATTTTAAGAAAATAATTAAATATATATATATATATATATATTTACTGATATATTTTATTTCCCTTATGATTTTAAGCACATGTGGTTTTATTAATAGTTGTTAATAAATAAAACAGTACATGTCTATTATAATTTATCTATCATTCAGTTAAATATTTTATTAAAATATATTCTTATATTTACATGTTAAGATTTAATTATTATATTTACCATATGTTATTTAATTTTTATAAGTTAATAGTATTCATCATAAGACTTATCATATACTGCTTACCAAAAAAAAAAGACTTATCATATACTACATCTAATGTTGCCATATAATTTTATGTAGTCACACATGTAACATAAATAAAATTTATTTCTTTACTTATTTATTAATAATACTAATTTATTTATTTATAGCAAATATAATAATAATAATTTATTTATCCATTGTAACATCCTTCATTTTATAAACATGGACGTGGATTCGTACATAAACTTGTACAAACTTCATATATATATATATATATATATATATATATATATATATATTTAGTCTACTTCCTAACTTACATAATTATTTTACATAAGTCATACATCCTACGTCAGATTACATTACTTTACTATATATATATATATATATATATATATATATATATATATAACATTCTTCAGTCACACACTATTACAAGATCCTTGTTTAGTCCAAAGTATACGCATAAGTCTCCACCCTGTCAGGATAAAATACAGCTACAGCTCCTTGATTCCCCATCACAATATAGTATTCCCAACGGTCACTATAAAAATTAACAGTAATATTTCATCATTCTCCACAAAAAGACAAGTTAGGCATCTGAAAAGATTAGCAAAGCAAATAAAACGTGAGAAAATTCTCAGTAATATTGAGGTTTTATAACTATAACCATTCCAGCCGTATTAACGGAAAATATATCATTCTCTCAAGTAATTTCATAAAATTATTGCAGGAATAAAGATAAATAATAAATTGTGTAATATTTAACTGAAGCTAATTAAATACCAAACTTTGTGGGTCTCTGGATGTGAAAAGTTCTGTGTGGCGGAGCTCAAGCCATGATAAGGCGTCCCTTACCCTAACTATCTGATGCCAAACTTTTGTGGGTCAGTTCACAGCAGTAACATACATAAAATTTACACATTTATTTGGTACCAAATAATCAACTAGTTTAAAATTAAAATTAACATAAAAACAACAATAAGAATTTTAGAATGAAATAATTAAACTAAAGATAGGAATAACAACAAGTAGAAAAGAATTTTAAGAAAAGAAATTGGCAAAGTAACGATACTAACAAAATCTTTAAAAGAAATAGTGAAAAGAAAAACAATGAGAGAAAGTTTTTATCTCTCAATATTACCTTCCTATCTCTCCTCCTCTCCCTTTCCTTCTCCTTCTCGCTGTTCTTTTCCTTCGGATTGTTTTTTTTTTTTTTTTACGTTTGCGTTCCTTCTTCTTTTTTCCTTCTGATTCATATGGACACATATATATATAGGCCATTGTTTTTTACTATTTTGACTATTTTAATGATTACCTCTAATTGATTTCTAACTAAACTAATTAAAGTTTTGTTTAAATCTAACTAATCTTTAAGAATGTAATAATTGCATCTATCAAAAGTCTTAACATTCTGATTCCTTTTATCACATGTTGCTATATATCTAGAAGGATCCACATTTTTTATAAGCTTCAATTTTTTATTGTTATTTATTTTTCTACTTATACATATATATATATATATATATATATATATATATATATTTATTACGTAACCTATTAACAGAGCCACTTTATATATTATTATTTTATTTTATTTATTTCTACTATTATATTATTTTAATTATTTAATACTTTAATATATATATATATATGTTATGTTATGATTATTATTATTTTATTTTATACATATAAATATATATATTTATTTATTTATTACTTTATCATTTTTTTTAATACAATTATTATTTCAGAATATTACATCTATTATTATCATTATTATCAATATTATTATTTTATATATTATTACTTTGATTATTATTACTATTATTTTTATTTTATTTTTATTCGGTTATTATATTTCCCTTCTCCTAAATAAAATTTTGCCCTCAAAATTTGGACATACCTTCTAAAAAAAAAATTCTTGATAACTCTGTCGTAACTCTTCTTCTTTTTCCCTTGTGGCTTCGTGTGCTGAAAGTCATTCCCAACGTACTTTTATTAACGGAATCATCCTATTTCTCAGTTGCTTTAGATTTTTGTCAAGGATTTGAGCTGGCCTGGTACTAATAGTCAGATTCTCTTTAACTTGTACTGAGTCTATATCGAGAATGTGAGAAGGATCTGGAACATACTTTCTAAGTTGAGAAACATGAAAAACACTGTGGAGATTGGAAAGATGAGGCGAAAGGTCAAGTTGGTAAGCAACTAGCCCTATTTTTCGGAGTATTTGAAACAGACTGATATATCTAGGACTCAATTTTCTAACTTTGAGGGTTCTGCCTACACCTGTGGTAGGAGAAAGTTTAAGAAAGACATATTCTCCTTCTTCAAAAGACAAAGGTTTTCGCCTGTTATCAGCATAATTTTTCTGTCTGCTTTGTGCCTTTTCAAGGTTTTCCTTTATCATCTGAATTTGTCTCGAGGTTTCTTGGACTAATTTCGGTCCCAATAACTGTTTTTCCCCTTTTTCATACCAACACACTGGAGATCTATATTTTCTTCCATAGAGTGCTTCATATGGAGCCATTCCAATACTAGAGTGGTAACTATTATTATAAGCAAACTCTATTAATGACAGATATCTAACCCAACTACCTCCTTGTTCAAGGATGCAAGCTCTCAGCATATCCTCTAACATATGAATGGTTCTCTCAGTTTGACCATCAGTCTGGGGATGATATGATGTACTAAGTCTCAACTTAGTTCCAAAGACTTGCTGTAAATATCCCCAGAATCTAGAAGTAAATCTAGGGTCTCTATCTGACACAATACTTATAGGTACCCCATGAAGTTTGACAAATTCATTTATATATAATTGGGCTAATCTCTCAATAGAATATTGAGCCTTAATTGGTAGGAAATGAGCAGATTTGGTTAATAGGTCAATGATTACCCAAATTGTATCATACCCCTTTTGGGTTCTTGGAAAACCCATCACAAAATTAGTGGCTACACTTTCCCACTTCCACTCTGGTATGTCTAGTGATTGAAGTAATCCTGAAGGCTTTTGATGTTCAATTTTCACTTTTTGACAAATTAAACATTTTGAAACATACTCAGCAATATCCTTTTTCATTCCTGGCAAACAAAATGTTTTTTTCAAATCTTGATACATTTTGGTTGAACCAGGGTGAACTGTGAATTTACTGCTATGTGCCTCATTCAAAATTTCTTTCATCAATTCTTCCTTCTTAGGTACAACAATTCTTCTTTGAAATTTCACCAAACCATCTTCCCCTTTGGTAAATTCTTCCTGTTTCACAGATTTTTCTAAACCAGAATCTTCCTGTTGAGCTTTTCTAATTTTATTTATCAACTCATTATCTATTTTTATTTCACTAATACCTAAACTTCGAGGCAATATAGTCACAGATAATTTCATATCTCTAAATTTTTCCAACAACTCCATTTCTTTGACCATTAACTGTGACATGTGAAGGGATTTTCTGCTTAAAGCATCAGCTACTACATTAGCTTTTCCTGGATGGTATTTAAGTTCAAAATCATAGTCTTTCAAAAATTCCATCCACCTTCTTTGCGTCATATTCAATTCTTTTTGGTCAAATAAATATTTAAGACTCTTATGATCACTAAAAACCTCAAACTTGACTCCATACAAATAATGCCTCCAAATCTTAAGGGAAAAAACTACTGCAGTCAATTCTAAGTCATGAGTTGGATAATTTTCCTCATAAGGTCTCAATTGTCTTGATGCATAAGCTACAACTTTTCCTTCTTGCATTAAGACACATCCTAATCCCTTTTTAGATGCATCACTGTAAATTTCAAATTTTCCTAAAGGATTAGGGATTATTAAAATTGGTGCAGATGTCAATTTATTCTTTAAATCTTGAAAACAATCTTCACATTCTTGTGTCCAAACAAAAAGAACTCCTTTTCTAGTTAACCTAGTTAAAGGTAACACTAGTTGTGAAAATCCCTTAATAAATCTTCTGTAATATCCTGCCAATCATTGAAAACTCCTGATCTCAGTGATAGTCTTAGGTCTCTCCCAGTGTATTACAGCCTCAATTTTACTTGGATCAATTGTCACTCCTTCTTTTGAAATAGCATGCCCTAAAAACTTAACTTCTTCCATCCAGAATTCACATTTTGAAAGTTTGGCATACAATTGCTTATCTTTCAAAATTTGTAATATTATCCTTAGGCTAAGCATGACAACCATTCTAATTTTTGGCACTGTTTCTGAAAAAATGATTCTTTTCTATTTCTGTGCCTTGTAAGAGTTCTGAGGATTAGAATTACGTTTGTTAACATATTTTATTGTTATTATGAGAATCAGAATTACGTTTGTTAACACAATTTTTTTTTTGGGAGATAATGGCTTTATTTTTTTTTAAAGCTCTCTCAGGACGATGAAACACAGAACATTAAAGCTTGAGTAATTCAGAAAGTTTTAAAGTAATTCGAGTATCACAATGAAGTAATTCACACAGTTAGCACAATTACGTTCTGTTTTTTTTTTTGGGCGATGAAGTAAATAGAGGGCGATGAAAGTGTTTCTGCAAAGGGTAGGCTGGTAAAGTCTGGAGCTTTTACCTGCAACTAGGAACGCAAGAGAGAGAGTGGAAAGGAGACCAAAAACTTCTGTGGTGAAGGGAGGGATGGTGATCCGGTGATATGTGGTTGAAGGCCAGTGACAGTTCAATGTTGGTGTGTGAGCGGAAAAAAAGTCGTGAGAGTGTGAGAGAAAACTGATTCTCTTTTTGTGCCCAGAAATAGAAAAGCAGAAAATTTTTGATTCTCTTTTTTATTCTCCAGCATAAAAAAAAGACAGGTTCATCCCGAGAACAAAAAAATAAACTGATTTTATCAAACGCAATTCTCATCCATTTTTGTTCCCGGGAACAGAAATTAAAAAAAAAAAAAACTCATTCCGGGAAGGTTGTCATGCACACCCTTAAATGTTCCTTAATGTCCTCTTTATTCCTGGAATATATTAAAATATCATCTATAAACACCACTTCAAATTGATCTAGGTAAGGTCTAAAAATTCTATTCATATAATCCATAAATACTGCTGGAGCATTTGTTAAACCAAAAGACATCACTAGATATTCATAATGTCCATACCTAGTCCTAAAGGCTGTCTTTGAAATATCTTCAGTCTTAATTTTGATCTGGTGATATCTTGACCTTAAATCTATTTTAGAAAATATTATGGCTCCTCTCAACTGATCTAAAAGGTCATCTATCCGAGGCAAAGGATATTTAGTTTTAATGGTGACTTTATTTAGTTTCCTATAATCCACGCACAACCTCATACTTCTATCTTTTTTCTTGACAAAGAGCACTGGTGCTCTCCAAGGTGACACACTTGGTCTGATGAATTGCTTTGATAGAAGTTCATGTAATTGTTTCTTTAGTTCAACAAGCTCTACAGGTGACATCATGTAGGGTGCAATAGAAATTGGCCCTACTCCAGGTATTAGGTCAATGGAAAATTCAATTTCTTTGTTTGAGGGTAAACCTGGAATTTCATCCGGAAAAACGTCTGAGTATTCAGAGACAATAGGGATACTGGTTGCATCAAGTTTATCTTTTGCTTCTGAAAGATTAAAGAGAACATATCCTTGTGCTCCATCTAACAAATTTTTCCTAAGTTGGGAAGTTGACAAGAATAAAGATTCATTTGGAAATTCTGACTCTTTTGTGAAAATTATCTTTTTATTATGACAATCAATAACCACACAGTTTGCAAATAACCAATTCATACCAAGGACTACATCAATGTCAATCATAGGAAAACAAACTAAATCTATTTTAAACTCTTTCCCTTCGACTTGAAGAGGACAATTTTTACAGACTTGAAATGTGGTAATTTTCTTCCAGTAGGAAGAAAGATTTCAAGATAAGAAGATAGAATGAATATTGGTAACTTTAACTTTTGAGTATAAGATAAAGATATGAAAGAATGAGTAGCCCCAGAATCAAACAGTACAATTATAAGAGAATCTTGTATTAGACCAGTACCTTGAACCAAATTTGAAGCTTGGGCCGCTTCCTGACCACTAAGAGTGAAAACTCTTCCTCTTGTTGCAGGTTGAATTGATGAATTCTGACCTTGATTCTGCGGACACTGCCTCAACATATGTCCAGGCTTTCCAAACTTAAAGCATACCTCTTCTTGCTAGGCATTCTCCAGCATGATTCTTTTTGCATTTTGGACATACCTGAATCTGAGAATTCATCTGTCCTATATTCTTTCTTCCTCCGTTGTTAGCAAAGCTATTCCCTGAGTTTTGTGTCTGTGTCCCTTTGTTGTTGTCATCGTTCTTTCTCTGACTTGAAACTCTGTCTTTCTCTCTTCCCTCCTCAGCTTCCTTCATGCTTGCTTCAATGTCTCTGCACCTATTTATTAATGATGAAAAATTTCAGATTTGGTGTCCTATTATCATACTTTTTAATTCAGGTTTTAGTCCAGATTCAAATTTAGTCGTCAACCATTCTTCATTAGGTTGATTCTGTACATAATTAGAATATCTGCATAATTCCTCAAATTTTGCCACATATTCTCCAACAGTCATGTTTCCTTGTTTCAGTTCAAGAAATTCTATTTCTTTTCTATTTTTTACACTTTGAGGAAAGTACTTTTCCAAAAAGGTATCTTTAAAAATTGTCCAAGTAATCTCTGTTCCTTGGCTTTGAAATTATCTTTTGGTATTTGTCCATCAATGCTCTGCTTCTCCAATCAACAAGTATGTGGCAAAGTTTACACGATGAGTATTAGGACAGACCATTACCAGGAATATTTTCTTAAGTTCCTTCACCCATTTCATGGTTGCCTCAGGGTTATAATCTCCACGAAAAGTGGAAGGTTTATGCTTACGGAATTTAGTGAGTCCTTTATAATCAGAATTAAGTCCTCCCTGAGTATTTGCAATTCTAGGTCCATTTTCACTATCAGAATTATGGGTGTGATTTCTGGTTGCACGATCCTCCCTCAGCTCCTGAATAATTTGCTGAGTAGTCACCGTTTATTCTCTAAGAGCTTCTGCCACTCGTGTAAACGCATCCATTATTGGGTTAACTTCTGGTTCAGAAGTTGAAGAAGATATCTGCCTTGTACCTGTCATAGATCTACATATATTGTTTTATGATAGTGAGTTGATCAAGCTCATTAAAATAACTCAAAATATGCATGATTTATGACAAAATACCAAGCAACTATAATAGTTTAGATCTTTTATTTACCTGGACCGTTGCTCTGATACCTTAAAATGTAACAACCTCTGATTATCCCAGTATAGAGAATATCACATTGTTTGTAACTAATATATTTAATAATAATAATTAATAAATAAGAATATTAAGAAAATAAATCTAGAAAGATTAACTGGGAATACTAACATCCTTCATTAATTATACATGGATGTAAGTTAGTACAAATATCTTACATTTTAAATATTTTACATCGATTTCACACATATATTACACTCCTAACTACATCAGGTTACACTGTTTATTCATTACATACTTCTCATTCTAGTCTAGCCTATAATGTAGGACTCCACACTGTTTGCATGGAATATAGTTGTTGCTCCTTGGTTTCCAACTATTATGTAAAATTTCCAACAATCGTTATAAACATAAACATTCACAGTCCATCCTGCTCCAGAAAAATATAAGTTAGGCATGATAGTTTTTTGGAAAGGTTAGCACAAAATAAAACAATGTGAGATAATTCTCAGTAATATTGAGATTTTTAAACTGAAAACAAAAATATTAATCTCTCAAGTAAATTTCATAAATTGGAATAATATCACAAATATTAATATGCAATCTCGTAATATTTAACTGAAGCTAATTTAATTCCCAATTTTGTGGGTTTCCTGCATGTGAAAGGATATGATATGGCGGAGCTCAAGCCATGATAAGACGTCCCTTACCCTCAAACCTTCTGATTCCAAACTTTTGTGGGTCACTTCACAGTAGTATCATTAAGGTAAAATTTATACATTCTTTTAATATTCAATTTGTATCAAAAATAAAAATTCAAAGAGTAAATACCTTTTTTAGTCCTCAGCAAATTTCACGAGGCCCGTTTTAGTCCCTAGCAAGTAAAAAGGCTCATTGTGGTCCCTAAAAAATTCAAAATGGACTCATTTAATTAAAATCGTGATCCCTCACAAATTCAAAAAAGACCCATATTAGTCTCTAAAAGGACTAAAATGGGTCCATTTTGAATTTCTTAGGGACTACGATAGGCCTTTTTATTTGCTAGGGACTAAAGTGGGCATCGTGAAATTTGCTGGGGACCAAAAATGGTATTTACTCAAATTCAAAATTTGAAAGAATCACGTTAACATGACAAGTATAACAAAATTAAAAGAAAGATTAAGGTAAAACTATAGATAAAAGCATTATTAAAGAAGAGAAGAAGTTAAGAAAATATTTTAGCATAACAACAACATACAACTTTCTATATATATATATATATATATATATATATATAAATAATTGAAAAGAAGAAAATAGAGAGAAGATTTTACTCTCTCAATATTACCTTTTTATTTATCTCTTCATCTTTCTTCACCGTTCTTCTCAGTAAAAATTTTTAACACTGCTTGTGCCAAATGACAATTGAGGTGCTGTTATCATATATATATATGCTAGGTGTGCTGACTCACCCTTTTTCTTTTACGTTTTTTTTTTCTTTTTACATCATTCTAATTACCTCACCTATTTTACATCATATTTGTTAAGATGTGGCTTTGGAGGGGTGTTCCACGTGGCCCCCTCCTTGGACTTTTTGACCACTGTAGCCCTTACGTAATAATTAATTACTAAATTGACCCTGATTATAAACTATTTCAAAAATTTAACCTCTCCAGAAAACATAACACCAATCTGCCCCTTTTTTACCGTTGACCATCAAGTTTACCCGGTTATTTTTTGAAAATTTTAAAATACCCGGGTAGGGAAGGGGATACCCGGGTATATTTCAAAAATCTGAGAAATCTTGAATTATTTACCCGGGTAGGGAGGCGGCTACCCGGGTAAACATGCATGTATGGTGATGTTTATCGGGTTTGTGGGGGAATGTTATTTGAAGCATTCATGTATTAATCTCGTGTCCTGAGCAAATTGTGATTTAAATTGTCGGTGCTATCACCATTTTCTTTAGTAATTTATTTCTCCCTGCTTTTACAATTTGGTGTGCTTCATTTATGTGGGCCTCATGCTGGGATATTCATGCATACATTGCATCTGATAACTGCGAATTTTTTTGTGAATGCTTGAAAGATTGATCAACATAGTTTAACATTTTCAGTTTTTCTAGCTCCCGTATTTACCCATTCAAGATTTTAGTAATTCAATTTTCGCGTTTGGCAAGATCCAAGGATGGATTCGCCGTAAAACGATATTCACAGCGGCGTATTGCAGGGAGTATATTCCAAAAGATACAACAGGGCCCAATCCAATGTAATCATATTAGTCAGTTTCTTTTGTTTATTCTGTTAGAAGTTAGTTAAAGGTTTAATTACTGATTACTTCTTTTAATTCTTCTTGAACCAGTTGTATAAATAAACTGGTTCCATTCATTTCTTGTACATAATAAGCTAATTCAATACAAAGCAAAGCACCTTTAAGTTCGTGTTTGTCTTTTCTCTCTGTTATGCTTTTGCATGTTGAAGATCACATTCTGATCTTGCATGTTGAAGATCCAGTATCATAAGATGGTATCAGATTTCTTCTTCCGCTGAATTTTCTTTCTCCTTCACTGTTCTTTGTTATTGTTCTTCACCGATTCATTTTCTCCATGGCGAATCTGCATCATGCTCTTCCAGATTTTTACACTAATCCAGGTAATCCTTTCTTCCTGCATCCAAGCGAGAATCCAGGCTTGGTGCTGGTTACTCCTCCTCTTGATGAGAAGAATTATCATTCTTGGGCCAGATCCATGACTATGGCTCTTTTAACTAAAAACAAATTAGGTTTTGTTGATGGTTCTATTGCACGACCACTGGAAAATGATCCTACATTTCCAGCTTGGCTACGATGCAACATGATTGTTTTGTCTTGGATTCATCGATCAATAAGCAGTTCCATTGCTCAATCCATATTATGGATAGATCGAGCCAGTGATGCTTGGTCTGATCTTCGGGGAAGATTTTCTCATTCTGATATATTTCGCATTTCTGATTTGCACGAAGAAATTTATAAAATGCAACAGGGTGATCGTTCGGTTACTGAGTTCTACACTCAAATGAAGATAATGTGGGATGAACTTGACAACCTAAAACCTCTACCTACCTGTAGCTGTGATGATCCATGTACATGTGGAGGATACAATTTGATGAGAACACATAGGGATCGTGATCAAGTGGTTCGGTTCCTCAAAGGTCTCAATGAGAAATATGCTCATGTGAGATCCCAAGTGATGCTGCTGGATCCTTTTCCCAGCTTAATCAGAGTTTTCTCTATGATTGTTCAACAAGAGAGACAAATGCTTTGTGAAGTTCTAGTTGATTCAACCACAGAAACCAGAGTTTTCAACAATTTTTCTGATAATCACCAGAAACAGAATTTTGGAAGAGGCAGGGGTCGTGGATTCCCTTCTTTCTTCAATAAGGGATGTGGTTCTGGTAAAGTCTGCACTTACTGTGGCAAGCCTAACCATACTGTTGATACTTGTTATCAAAAGCATGGATATCCTCAAGGTTTCAAACCAAAAGGTCCATCGAATGCTAATTTTGTGGCTCAAAATGATACTGACATCACTGAAGGTGGTGATAATTCAGATTCCATGGTGACTATTTCTCAGGATGAATATCAAAATTTGATCAAGCGTTTGCAATTGGGATCTTCAGTTGAAGAAACTCCAATCAGTTCCACCAATCTCATTCACACTACTGCCATGAACACTAACACAGGTAGTCTCACAGGTAGTTTTCACTCCAAATGGCTTCTTGATACTAGAGCTACTGATCACATCAGTTATATCTCCTCTAATTTTTCTACATTGACTAAAATCAGTCCCATTTCCATCACCTTACCTGATGGTTCACACACCACAACTCATTTTTCTGGCACTGTCATTTTTTCCTCAACCTTAACTTTGTTTGATGTACTGTTTGTTCCCTCTTTTCATGTCAATTTAATATCAGTCACAAAATTGATCAAAAGTCTGTCTTGCTACCTAATATTTCGTGATTCCTATTGTTTTGTGAAACAGATTCATACCAATGTGATGATTGGTTCAGCTGATTTGGTTGAAGGATTGTATGTGATGAGGTCCTCAAGTAGAGATCAGACCACCAACACCAACCATAATTTCCATAGCAAAATTTCTTCTGTTTTTCATCATTCTGTAAATAATACTGATGCCTCTATCCTTTGGCATCATAGACTTGGTCATGTACCTTACTCTACCTTACAGCAAATGGCAATAAAATTTCCTTTCATTCTTGCTAAAAATATTGCTCCCTGTGATGTTTGTCAATTTGCTAAACAACACAAATTAGCATATCCACATAGCAATACCAAAACAACTTCTAATTTTCAATTGATACATGTTGATATTTGGGGCCCTTATTTGACTCCATCTATTCATGGTCATAGATATTTCTTGACCATTGTTGAGGATTTTTCTCGTTTTACTTGGGAACTTTTGTTAAAATCTAAAGGTGAAGCTAGGTAGGCTTTACAAAATTTTATCATCATGATTCAGAATCAGTTCCACTTAACTGTGAAATGTGTTAGATCAGTTAAAGGACCTGTGTTTGCCATGTCTGCTTTTTATCAAGAAAAAGGTATCTTGCATCAAACAACTTGTGTTGAAAATCCTCAACAAAATGGCATTGTTGAAAGGAAACATCAACACATCCTCAATGTGGCTCGGGCACTTATTTTTCAGTCCAATCTTCCATTGTCATTATGGTCATATACTATTTCCCATGCCATTCATCTCATCAATCGTTTATCAACTCCTTTGCTCAATCATTCCACTCCTTATGATGTTCTATACCAGAAACCTCCCACACTTATGCATCTCAAGGTTTTTGGATGTCTCTCCTATGCTTCCACTCTTCTTTCCCATAGAACTAAATTTGCTCCTAGAGCATATAAAACTATTTTTCTAGGCTATCAAGAAGGTGTTAAAGGCTACATTCTTCTTGATCTCAAAACCAGAAAAAAAATTTCTTTCTCGAAATGTCATTTTTTTTTAACATGTATTCCCTTTTACTACTAAACCAGACCCACCTCAGACTTCATGTCACCCAGCTCCAATCCATTTTGATTTTCAAAATCCTATTGATCTCAATTTTACTTCTGATCTTTGATACACTACCACAACAGCTACCTTCCCCTTTACCTACCAATGATATCTGATGCTCTCCGGCAAGTATACCGATCGCACAAGTAATATAGAAAGTAAGTAAAGTATCGTCTCCAGAGGGATTGTAAACCAAGTACTACAATAACCAGTCCCCTTAAGTTGGAAAACTCGGTTTGTTGTTGGGAAAAATTGCGAATTGATTTTGAGTAATAATAAGAAATAAAAATAAAGACTTGTTTTTATTTTTTTTATTTAAGAGAAATAAAACAATAACGATGAGATTTGATTTTTAAAATATGAGAAAAATATTGTAGCTAGAGCGCACTCACCTTTTGATCCCCACTTCTTACTTTGGATTGATTCACAATATTTATTCATATAATTACTCGGATAAATTATTATCTAAAAATATTTATTAGTTAACCCTCAATTCCTTGCAAGGTTAACCCTTTAATCCCCAATTGGAACCCCAATTCCTTGCAATGTTCCTCATGGTATTAAGCAATGAACGCAATAATTTAAGCATTCGCAATTAAATACACATCTATTCCTAGCATGCATACCAATTGTTGTCCTACCCCTTTCAAGATCAAAACCCCAATATTCCTATCTAGGGTTCTAACCCTCAAACTATCCCCAACTATCAGATTGATCAGTTCTAATAAAGGAAATACAAAGATAATTATATAAATGAATAAAACTAAATCAATCCATCGTAACAAGGGTTCACATAGGGCTTGTGTCCCTAACTATAATAAAAGAAAACTAGCCAAGCATAATCATGGCTGAAAATCCAATATTCGATAAAAGCATAAAATTACAGAAAAAAATAGATGAAGAAGAAGAACTGTGGAAGAATCTCCTGAGCTCTGCTGTCGGCCTCCTCTGAATGGAATTCGATGATCTAGGTCTAGCACAAGGATCCTATTTATAAACTTTATTTTTTTCCTTCTTCCAAAAATACCCCCGCGGAAAGACGGTGTTATTTTCTCGCAACCCGGCGCCAGTTGGCGCCGGTTTGGCGCACGTTTGCGCCAACTCGCTGCCTCGAATACGAAAAGTCAGACCTGTTTGCGTGGACCGGCGCCAGTTGGCGCCACCCTTTGTAGTTTGGGCGCCTAGTGGCGCCAATTTCATCTTCACTTTGGGCACCACTTGGCGCCAAGTTCTTCATGTTTGGGCGCCTAGTGGCGCCAATGCACAAGTCCTCCGCTGTAGTTTCCGTGATCTGGCGCGAGTCTGCGCCAATTTGGTGCCAGTCCGCGCCATTTCTCTGTCATTTGTACTATGTAACCTTTACAATCCGGCGCTGGTTTGTGTCAACAGGCTTTTATAATTTTTACTTCTTTTTTCCTGTAAAAGCACAACCAATAAGTGAAAAGTATAATTGAGAAGAAAGAATCAATATAATTAGCAAATATGTCATTTAAATTGCTTTCCTATGACTCAATTCTTATCAATTTTAACACAGAAAAACACACTTGCCAGAGGCACATCAAATCATTCCCAGATTTAAACGTTGATGTCCCAGCAATGTACAAGACTCAATCCAGGAAACAATCAATTATTCCAACACAACATCACACAGACAATCAAGAAATCATTATGCTAAGCATGACTGTATCAATGCAAAGAACTCCTAACAATGCCTTATATTCTCATGAACATGTCAGAATCTAGCTTGAACACCCCTCACCAAGATAATCATATAACGCTGAGCACTCAAGTGTTTAAGGGAGTAACAATCACTCAATCTATCACAGCAATAACATTACCATAAGCTAGATCATATTCTCAAAAATTCTTAAAAATGAAGAATCAAACACATGCATCAATTGATCAAAAGGACTTCTCAGGTTGTAACTTGGCCGTGTTTAAGGCTAGGAATTTATGGATAGTAGCTCAAACAACAATGAGATTGAAAAACTGATATTATTTCATTTTTAACACATTCACTCAATGATTTTGCTCCACTAACATTCCCACAGAATTTTGGGAATTAATTCCTTTCAGCCACCTTTTCTTTACATTCACCCTTTTTCTTTTTTTCTTTTTTTTCAAAATTTTTTGTTTTAAGGGCACAGATGAAATTTTTCCTCCCCTAATTATTTGACCTCTGTGGAGCTTACCTCAATTTATTTGTTTTCTTTTCAACATTTCAGTAATTCAATCTCAATTAAGGTAAGTCATATGGATATAGGCTAAGCCATCAATCAGGCCACAGGTCATTTAACAACAAATAAGTTCAGGCTCAAGGGGGCTAACAATGGAAAAATTCATACAGGTGGGTTATTTTTGGCCAATAGCTAACAAGAACAAAATGCCTTTATCATATCAATCAATACATGCATAACAGAGAAACAGAGCAAGTTCTAGAATGCTATCACAGTGAGGTCTCTCAGAATAAAATAAGTGTTTAAGCACAAAACCTCACCAGCTATGATGTCAAGCTAGACTTCCAAAAGAACATCAGGCATTATTAATCATTCAAGCACAAAATTCAGACAAACGAGCAATCATGAAATCTACTCATGCCAATACAATATTATGCCAGAAGTTCATACAAAACATGATTCCTAGGATGAATCAGGCAAATTAACTAGGGAAAGCATATCTAAACCTGGACTTGCTCAGAAAACATGTTCAAATTTTTATTTTTATTTTTATATATAGCACACAAAATACTATAAAAATAACTAAGAAAATTAAAAGAGTTAGAATATCTCCCCTGATAGAAGAATTGCAGCAGTGCTCAGGTGCAAGCCTACCATTCCCAGATTTAGAGAATTGTTGTCCTCAGCAATAATTTAACCACAAGAAAGAAGAAAAAGCTGCACAAGAGAACAAACAGTGGCATATAGAAGAAACTATGATGCGCACATTAAAATATCAGAGAAAAATATATAACTCAAAGTAACTAAAAATAAAAATAAAAATACGAAACAGAAAAATAAACTAATATACAAAATCTCCGTCAGCAAGGAGATATAATCAACCCTCCATGTCATCCCCCTCAGCAGCGTGGGATGACTCAACAAATGGAAGGTCTGGTGGTACTGGTTGCCTTGGTGTATGAGACCACAATTCCCAGATTTGCCCCAAACCATGGAGCCATGTTAAGAACTCTTTGAAATTTTGATTTTTCCGAGAGATAGAGTCTCGGTGTCTCTTGTCAAACTTCAGCTTCCGGTGTCTCTTCCAACTCGTATCAAAGAGTTTGATCACCTCCTTTCTCAGTACCTTCTTCATTATAGGATGACGCCTCCTTTTGGGTTTTCTCTCATGTTTGTCATCATCCTCATTGAGAATTTTGTTGGTATGGGAAAAGGGATCTTTATTTTTCAAATCAGTTTCCTCTTCTTTCAGTGCTTCAATCACCGCCTTCTTATTACCCAAGAAGACATTTTTTTGAGGTTGAGGAAACTCTTCCAATTCCACCTTTATGGCACCATCTTCCTTGGCATCATCCGCTGCACTTTGTTTTTCTCTTACTTCGAGACTAAAACAATCATCTTTGTGAGAAGACTGTTTTAGAGAATCAAAGACATTGATGGTAACGGTCTCATCATTCATTCTTAGCTCAAGCTTCCCGTTTTCAACATCAATTAGTGCCCGAGCAGTGGCTAAGAAAGGTCTACTCAGCAATAGAGGCATCTCAGCTCCCCCTTCCATGTCCAACACTACAAAATCAGCAGGAAAGATGAACTTGTCCACCTTCACAAGAACATCTTCAATAATACCACTAGGCTTCCTCAAAGACTTATCAGCAAGCTGAAGAGATGCCAAAGTGGGTTTCAACTCGGTGATCCCCAAAGATTTACAAACAGAAAGGGGCATCAAATTAATGCTAGCCCCAAGATCGCATATTGCTCTGCCAATTTTTGTGTCCCCAATTTCAATAGGGATTTTGAAACTCCCTGGATCACTGAGTTTGGGTGGGAACTTCTTCTGTATAATGGCACTACACTCCTCAGTGAGTGTTACAGTTTGGCATTCCTGCAGCTTATGTTTTCTTGATAACAAGTCCTTCATGAACTTGGCATAATTA